>NC_051154.1:11824562-12124562 GCF_013339745.2 Dermacentor silvarum | reverse complement strand
CGCAAAAGCAACACGGGGACAAAAACGAGACGGGACCGCGCTTGTCCCGTCTCAAGACATGACGCACTGGCTTCCGGGACGCTTGATGAGTAGGCAGGAGGCCGGCTAGCAAGAAGCGGGGTTACTGACCGGCGCTTAGTGCTGCGGCCTCCGGCATCCGTAGTCGCTCGGGGTTCTTGGCCGTGGTCGCCCTGGAAGAGGCCGATTTCAGATGCTTCCGCTCCGGTCCGTATCCCGCAGTGGTCTGTCTCCCTGAACCCTAGCTGGAACCTTCTTCGGGCGTGGGCAGTCCCATTCGGGACCTCCTCTCATATACCACCGGTGCCACTCACGAGGGTGAAGAGGACGTCGGGCGAGGGTATATGGGCCCGCCTCGCGGCGAGAGAAGCAACGGAATCCCGCCGTTTTTCAGAGTTTATGGTAGCTTTTGGCGAAGGGAGTTGCTAGGTAATCTCGAATGACGGCTGAAGTACTCTCGTTCCGACAGTGCTTGAGATAGAATTTAAAAAAAATTAAATTATGGGGTTTTACGTGCCAAAACCAGTTCTGATTATGAGGCACGCCGTAGTGGGGGACTCCGGAAATTTGGACCACCTGGGGTTCTTTAACGTGCACCTAAATCTAAGTACACGGGTGTTTTCGCATTTCGCCCCCATCGAAATGCGGCCGCCGTGGCCGGGATTCGATCCCGCGACCTCGTGCTCAGCAGCCCAACACCATAGCCACTGAGCAACCACGGCGGGTGCTTGAGATAGAATTGAAAAATTAACTTTCGTTTGTGTATAACTTATTCGCTTGTAAATGTAACAATTTTGGCTCCATTACACAACAGTTCAAGCAATGCTTGATTATATTTATGCTTGCTGCTTTATGACGCGAGAGGAAGCCGTAATATGGCGAAAACTCCAAACAAACACGTATCCACATTTGAGTCCTTCGTCTTTATCACGAGGAAAAATTTGGAGTACGCTCAAGCTTCGCCTTTAAGAGTAAAACGCGATAGCGTTATCGGGACCCGTTCGCATCGCAACGCGCGGCTGTAGGTCGGGTAGAAATGCTGGGAAAGGGGTTTGTGTTTGAGTTTCCTCAGCAACAGCAACAGCAGCAAAAATCAGTAGCCACGCCAGCGTCGCTATTACCACGCCATACACCCTGCGCTGTATTCCTATATATGTCCACACAGCGATCAATGTGCAACGCTTTACCACATGCATGGCATGGGCTTGCGCAAACACACCACAGCTCACACCCATAACACACCCCATCACACGGCAATGGGAGGCAGCGCTGTCCAGCTCCGACTCGACCGACCAGCTCAACCTGGTCAACCGAGTGAGAAGGGCAGCTATAAGGCCGCTGGACTCCTGGACTGAGGGGAGCACCCACTGCAGAGCGGAGGAGCTACCTACGCTCGCGTGCTCTTTTGATTAAAGTTTATTCTCTCTCTCTCTCTCCCTATACTCTCCACCCACAACGCTCCTTTTTACACACAGACGCCATCGTTCTCTTGTTCATTGCGAGATGTACTGCGCTTGTGTCATGTCGTGGTTGTACCCCGTCGCGCATCGTAATTGTGCACGAATTACCTGGAACAAAATGTTGCGGTTAGGACACGCGATTACAGCAACAGCAGCAAAAATCAGCAGCCACACCGGCGTCTCTATTTATTGCGTGCATATTACTTTGTAGAGAAGCAGTAAACTTTTTGCATAAACTTTTCATTGAAACAACAGGTAAAGCAGTTTTAGGATCAGTTAGAACTGAATTTTTTGTGCGCGCACGCAAAACCGAACAGCACCTAATGTTCGCTTCGCGGCGTTTCTGAAAACCTCGCTAGTGGCTGTGTGACTGGACCACAACTCCGTTGTATTGAGGTCGAACTCCCTTAGGAAGTCTCGCGTTCCATTAACTGAAGGGACTTCACGAATTTTCCGTGTGACACGGGTACTAGAGGTATAGATAGACAGACACCGGAAGGTGAGTTAAGTATCCTAAGAATGCTAATGACGTTAAAAATGCTGGGCGGGATCGAACCCGCGTCAGATAGGATCCTCAAGCACAGCAGCCCGGCGCTTTAGCGCGCTACGCCACGAACGCCGCTGATGAGGGAGGGATCAATTCTGAGTGTTCGCATGCATCGGTGCACCACGTATCTCGGAGGCCACGCCCTGATTTCGCTTGCGCGTCGCTAGATCGCGCAGCGTGTCCAGAAAGAAGCGCCCGGCTGCAGTACACGCCTCATACATGACACGTTTCGACTGTTCCCATACTTGGATAGCCATCACAGATGAATTCTGCCCGATTTTTTTTGTTGTAGGCCAACTTGTGAACACAGATAAATAGATACATGTCTATGTATATGTCGAAGTCATGTTCATGCTCCCATATAGTATGTAGCATGTATTATTAGAGTAATGGCACGTTGTTTGGCGATTTGGTACATATTTGGACGGTGGAAACGAACACAAATCTAACAGGGACGAGGAATGAGACACGACAGTTTCCTCCTTATCGCTCGTTTCCTTCATCGTCCCTGTTATTTTTGTGCTCGTTTCCACCGCCTAAATTAGTAGAGAAGTCATAACTTTTCACATCTCCTCTCGTGACTCTGCACGTCCACTAGTCGGGGCGTTTCCGTCTCTCTCTCTAACTGTAGTGAAGTAAATAACTTTTTACCTATTTTGCGCCTCAATCGAGCAAACGCATCAGAAATTATTCATACCACTAAACTAAGCAAGATCTAATTGTTTTGGCGAAGGGTGTCCGATCGAGACACACATGCGCTATATGTGTCTCGTCTTCACCTATCGTCCTCGTCTTTTAAGCGCATTTACACCATCGTCATGTAGAACCAACTCGCCCAACTGTGTGTACGACCGACTTATTGTTTTATCTAGGCAGATAGGCGTGCCTACTAGAGTACCAACGAATTACCGATTGACGTGAATGTGAATAGGCTTGTAAGCTTCACAATAGGCACGCTATTCGGCGGCGCTGCAGTACTCCAGGAAGCTATACCCTAACAATTCGCACTAAATTATTATTCCTGAAGGCTCTGCCGGCAGTTGCACCACTTCCATTGAGGCAGGCATGTCTCACTTCGCGGTCGCCAGTCAGGGTTAGTTGCCGGGTGGCATCAGCTTAAGTGTAGATGTGCACGATACGTACGTGTAGCCCTCGCCACCGCACCTGTATATGGCGGTGTGAGAAAACTTAAAGAAAGGCGGAAAAAAAAAAAAGCAATGATCTCTGACGCAGTGCACGTCAAGGGGAGTGCCAGGTCATACGCGCACAGCGACGGGAACCTTTCGAAGGCTGCATACCGGTTTGGCGGCGCATAACGCTCGAGGTGAACCGGAAGACATCGTTTCCGTACTTACAAACTGAATTTATACGACGAACTGGAAAACTTTCCGCTGTTTCCATGCAGACCACGCGCCGTTATGTGTGCTTCTGTGCAACGTAATGAAACTGAAGGCCGCAGATAACGCGTCGATACATCGATGCAAGCGTGTATATATGAGCGATGCGGCGAAAGCACCGATAAAATAGAATTCTCTTATCAGAGGCGCATGTTAAGATCGTTTTCTTGTAATGCTTGTGTAATGTTTCATATAATGCGCCACGCGTCATTGGGGTTCGCTTTGAGCGCCAATTTCTTTCATAAGATCTTCCACATTGCATTTCGATACGTACATATTGGCACCGCATATTTCTTCACTGCAATTTCTCAAGGAATAAATCTCTTCCACCAACATGCGCCGTTGCGGTTATCATCTGAGCACTTTTTATCCATTTTAAATTGCACGCCATGGTGTAGAAGCGCTGCTACTCCGTGCTTAACGCAATCGAGAGTTTACTTTATTGTCAATGTCAGTAATGCTGCTATGGGGAACCAGCACTGGCCAGTAGGCAATACGACAGTTTGAATTTCCAACTAAAATATGCTTATACAGTACCACGAAAATGGCGTGATATTCAAAATAAAAGCAGACGCGCGCCTGCATCAACGTTTGCTTTAGGCCCATACGTCCAGACCACGGAGTAGTCCAGACAGAGTCTGACCATGGCTATGCGCACTGCTCGGAGCGCGTGCGCTCCTTTATACGTTCTAGCACGGTGGTGCCCAGAGACCACTAAATAAGTGGTCTATTTGCTGATGCGAAATCGCTGCATGTGCTACTGAAAACTGTTAGTTCCACTCGCTAGGCTGAGTTCTGCGGCGCTGCTGTTAGCGCGCGATTTTTCAGCGCTGGTTGCAGCCTCGACGCGGCGGTCGTCCGCAACTCAAATGAACTGCAGGGGGCGCTGCGAAAACTGGCCGCGTCTGGCTACACTGTGCAACATGGCGGTTATACGGAGGTCCCCGCGTCGCCGAAGCCGCTGTGTTTGATCATAGCCTCTGAAAAAAATATAAGAGGCTATGGGTTTGATGTACAGTACACTGTAGTTTGATGATTTTCGTGCAGTGTGATGCCGGTTTGCGCTGTTTTGTGGAAGGAAAGCGAGTAGCTTACGCTAACCAAATCATTTTAGCCGATCTGAGAGAGGCACAGTGGGTAATGAGGCTGAAGTGGTCGCACGGTGTGTGCAAACATTTGGCGTGACAGCGGACCCGCGCGAGATTCTGATGAAAATCACCAATGTATTCTTGAACCCATTGGTCGCGGAACCGAAAAACTCGTGCACTGTTGGATGGTCGGAAAAGTGCAAGCACGTTTCTGCAGCTTTGAGTCACTGTTAAGGCGCGGATAGATAGTCCGGTGTTTCGAGCGTGCGAGACAGCGGCCGGCGAAGTTGGATACGTCACGCTGGCCTCGCCAGGATTGCCGAAATATTACAACCTGCTCAGTTTGGTACGTTTAACATTCCCGCAGCAGCGCACCGACTTGCTCGATCAGCTGTTGCCGCTGTACATGCGGATAAATGCGCAGCCGGGGCGCACTTTCTCATTGTTGTTGCCTTAACACATTTTCGGTCGGCGAAGGCGCAAACTCTGCACGCTCTTTTCAGTCCAGAGAGCAAGCGAACCTAAAATCAAGCTTTGCACTTTATCGCGAGCATGCACTACGAATCTGTGGCGAACCTTTCCCGCTACTTTTGCGTTCCTGTTATCTATTTTACATTCAAGATTTGCGCAACGTGAGTGTTGCTTCGCTTAGCTGTAGTTATTCCAGTAGTTGGCGCATTGTTTCTCTCGTAGAGAACAATTCGATAAATAAGAAACCGAAAGATCTGCTTACTGCAATAAAAACACATTTGCACACCATGTACATGTATAGCTTGTGCTGCGTGGCCTGACCATGATTGATTACTCCCCGCTGTCTACGAACATGTCGCTTATGGCTGCTATGTAAACTAAGGAAATAAAACAAATGTTTCTGTGTAAATTAATGTTAACTAAGCTACTGCTTTATGAATCTAATTAATTTTCATGTTATTCTATAATTTACGTATCATGCACTTTAAGTGGCCAGAACTGTGTTCGCCTCTGAACTGCCAATTTCCTTCAGACACTGATAAGAGATACAATTGCTTTGATAATTACGCATTTTCAAATGAGCACTTACTAATTTGCACTAGTTACACGGGTAGCGTGTCCAGGTCGCAAGGAAGGCGTACCGCTATGCCACCCCATTGTTATTTTGCATGCTGGCGCGTACATGTTGTGCTTACATAGAACGATTTACCGACGTTACCCGGGAGTACCTGAAACTCCGATGTAGCGATCGATTTTCGCTGATGTACCATACTCGGTAGTTCCACGTTGTGCGCCGCATGTATCCGATATAACAGCTTTAATGAAGGAAAGCTTGAGTACCGCGGCGACATTTGCATCATTAACTGCATTACCACGCCGGCTATCACATGAAACTGCTTGTTGCAGCACGCATACGCTGAACGTTATCACGATGGCAGTAACAACCTCAACGCAAACTTCCTGAAGTTCGCTGTAGCGCTTTACTGCAAACATAGTACAAGCAACAGTATCGCGTTCTCTTCACACAAACAACAAACCGACCCTTGCCTGAAAAAAAAAAAAAAAAAAAAAAAATGAAAGCTTTCTCGAGCAATATGTTGAGAACATAAAAATTGCCGTTGTCGCAGCTTATGATAAGATTCGCAATCCATGTGGTTCTTCGACGCCACAAAACTGCAAAACGCAGCATAATTCCACGGCTGTGTTTCGTTGATGGTGGCGCGCACCCGCTCGCAGTGCGAAGGCTATGGACGGAGCATCTGCTCCGACGCTCCGACCTCCCACGGCCGCCTGGATCGGCGCGCGCGGCGGGGTTGCTCCGGCCGTCCCATTCGGACGGAGAGGGTGTAATTGCAGAAAGGGGCGTGGCCGCTGCTTTCGCCGCACCGCGGCGCGCGCCTCCCACCCCTCAACTCCCTTGCTACGGCTGCGCGCGAGACGATTTGCGCTATAATTCGCGCTATAATGAAAATATCGCTTCATAAGAAACCGCGAGAAGTTGTGCCGAACAAAAAGGCACACAAAAGCACCGATGTCCATTGACGCTATTTTTTTTTTCTTCTTTGCACTCCAGCCTCTGTCAGGATGATGCTGCCCGAAACGCGTACACTCGTAAGCCAAAGTTTTACGGTAAAATTATTTCCGCGCGCTCAGCGCAGCATGCCAATGGAAAGCCTGCAACAAGGCATTCGAGCTCTATCTGCAAGAAGGAATGCCAGCTGACTGAAGAAGCAACCAAGATTTTTTTTTTTTTTTTTTTTTTGCGCGAATCCGCAGCCCGCAAACTTTTGTTTATGACTTGCATTTCCCCCAGCTTGACCAATTGACTGTCAAAATACGCCTTGGAAAGCGAGAGATATGACTCGGTGCTTTTAAATGGAGAGCTGAAGTCGCGGCAGTCTTGCATCTGTGTTAAATAAGCGAACTCATCGCGCGTCTTCCTGCACGAAGTATCAAGCTGCTTACCTGAGTCGACAGCCACGGACAGACATTTTTCAGCAATTTTCTGAGCCATCAGTAAATAATTGAATGCCATGTTTGTATTCATGGCGAAATTACCAGCATAACACATTCACAATACCTACAATTTATTTGCGATAGCAAACACACAGCGCTTGTGCAATCGCAGTACTCCTTCAAACGCGGAGAACTTTTCGGCTCAGTGGCTTACTCATTAGTTTTTTGCGGTAAGCCGCTGTGTCCGTAACGACTGCGCCAATATTTAAGAGTAGGGGCTTTATAAATTTGCTTGCAATTCATGAAGAAATCGCTGATGCATGCTTTTCGTTTGCCTGGCAAGCAAAAAGAGGGCAGCTCTCTAAGTGAGGACAAATTAAAGCTCCACTGCTCCAGTTTCCTCCACTGGAAATGCGTGAAAACTTAGACCAAGCTTTTTCTTGGTGCTCGACGTGCAGCACGGCACGCAGCAGTACGGCATGTTTTTGAAAAATACAGTAAATTACACGCAGAATTTCAGGCGAGATTATAAAAACAAATCACTTGCCTCAATTCAATGTGGTACAACAATGTGAAATGCATATGAAAGCATATATGCTAGTTACACAGGGCCTTCAGCAGCAACATTTCCAAGTAACATATAGTAGTTCGAGGCTTGAAGGAAAAGCCGCTTCAGCACCACTGATGTATAGTGGGAACTTCACAATGTAAATGCGACGCGCATGCAAGGGCCCCGAATAATTAATTCGGCCGATACATCAGGCTGGAGAAAATGTACTGCAAAGTTATTATTACCGCCGTGATTTCTGTATATGAAGACTTCTGTGAACACAGCGCTCGACCCAAGAACGTAGCCATACAGTGACCACGATGATGAAATACGTTTCTTTTTGAAGGGAACAGCGAGCGCAAGAAAAGAATGACGAGCGTGGTCAGGGGAAGCGCTTCGGCACAGTAGCAACTTACTCGCCAGAATACGTCTCAAGGCGCATGCAATGCGCCACACAAAGTCGCGTAAACAACCTGCCTATGCGTTAGCTGCATCTCTATCGTATTATGCTACAAAGAAAGACCCTCGCTGTGTAAAGCCGGCTTAAGAATCTATCACCCCGTGCCTTGATTCTCGTGGAGTTTCTTGCAACTGTCAGTCCACTTTGGGCCAACAATCAACCTATCTTCACCACGAGCACGATGTCAAATGCGCATCGCTCCAAGCATCTCCACGGCCGCGACGCCGTCAGCAGAGGGGTGGGAGCACAGCGCCGCCTCACGGCGCGCGGGGCAACTTCCTCAATTACATGTTTTCAATGGGGCACGCGTCGAATGGGACGGCCGTAGCAACCCCGCCGCGCGCGCCGATCCAGGCGGCCGTGGACCTCCGTACGAGGTTTCCGGCGCTCGCCGCTAGGTGTCGCATGAATGGCTGGAGTCGCTAAAGCCCCTATATTTATAAAAGTAGCGCCATCCACTTCCCTCCTCCTCCGTTCCACTATCGCGCTCGGCGCGACCAGCGCGATCGAGGCGCGATATCGACAGTGGCGCCGCCTGCGTCGGGCCTGCCGTGGCAGACGACAGCTAACGCGCTACCAGAGGAAATCCGAGGAAAACTTCGATCGCGCCCGGCGGAGAAGTTTTTGAGGCGCGATTTTGCTTCGTCAGTCAGTAACTGGTCTTAATAATGCCGTTTTGGAAGTAGCAACGCGACGATGCGAGACGGCGCAAATATCAAGTGTGCAGCAAGCGTTTGCGCACGCCGGATGGTAAACAAAAAAAGCCTTTTGCCCTCGCCTTGTCTGTTGCGGCAACTTAAGGCGCAGCAGCATGCCATCACAACGAAGTTCTTGTCCCTAACACGTTTGATCCGTTTGTGCGTACAGCACTTTCGTCGCACAGGCCCGAGAATGGCAGTCGGAGCGCGCTGGAAAGAAAAAAATATACAAAAGCGCGACGCGAACTTCCACGTGACACGGATTGGCCAATGGGGGAGCGGAGGAGGCTGGGGTGACAGGAGGTGGCTAAGAGAGGGCGAGGAGGAAGCGCTGGGGTGAGCGCGGTGGCGGCAAGATCTAAGAATGGCGCTACTTTTATAAATATAGGGGCTTTATGGAGTCGCGACAGTCGAACCCAGATATATCGAGTCTGAAGGCGATCACAAAAAAAGTTCGATATATAGGTATTTCGATATATCAAATAAAAAATTTATACAAAAATTTTCAAGGGGATTCTACGTTGTTCCATGTGGGTTAGATATATCCGGGTTCGACTGTATTTTTGGCGACTCCAACGCAGACGAAAACGCGTTCTCCCCGGTGTTGCTGAGCAAAGGTCTCTTCTACCGCGCGTGGCTCCGCTTATGCAAGAAAACTGGTGTTAAATGTTTCGCTGAATGTGCTGCGCGAACGTATGGTGAGCTAGGTGTTGTAGGTGTGAGCTTCGCCTAAACACATGTCAATCGATCTTACGAGTATGCGCTTGAGTTTCAGGGCCCATTAAGCGCAGCCTCAGCAGTGCACGGTGCGGTTCATGCGCTTGTTCTGACAGGTCAAAGAACAAGCACAACGATGTCAGCATTCGAAGGCGGGTTTCTATGATGTGCCTACGTAGCTAAATGTGTGAACAAGCATCTGCGATTACGGGCTGTGCATGAGGTACTCTGCGCTTACATTGAACTCCGTCGGGCTTCAGCAACAGCCCGTATGCCTGCGGTGCGGTGCGCGCGCAAGCGCGCGTTTGTTAAACTGATAACTGAAGTTCGGCAACGCATTAACGCGATAGCGTTAAGGGCCCCATGTCGCAGAAAATCCGGTGTCGGCATCCCGTGAGCGAAAACTCCCGTATATATTTAGGTATATGTCTTTGTCACACCTTGCTGTATGACATGCGGTATGACATAGCGAGACCTCGAATCCGGCAGCATTGATGCCTTCAGGTAGCATATGGGTTTATTAACCAGTTACCTTCATCCAAAAGGTTCACTTACACGTGACGCCTGTGACAAAAAAAAAAAAAAAAAAAAAGGATGTTCTACATCCGCCGTCAAGGCCGTGAGGTGTGGACTCCCAGGTTCAGTTGTAGTAGATAAACATAAATACCCCAGAAAGTGGATGGGAAAATGGCGCCGCGGTAGCTCAATTGGTAAGAGCATCGCACGGATAATGCGAAAATGTGGGTGCGTGCCCCACCGCGGCCAGTTTTTCATCCATTTTAATTTCCATTAAATTATCATTTCTTTAATTCAATTAATAAATACATGTAATTTCCCCTATGCTCGCCTTTATGCCTTTGCTTGTTGGCTTCTTATAATATGACTAATAAAAATCGGGCCCTCGGTTTCCTTCCTTCTCGTTCATGCGGTATATGAGGATTATATTGCCACACCATTCTATCACTAAAGTTGCTTATACCTTGTCTTACATTCTTGACAAAGTTATTCCTCAGAATTTTGAGAATGACAGCCCGCAAACAAATGTCATGACACCCACAGCGCATGCCTTTTTATGTTAAATCTTCTCAGACTGAAATATTAAAAGTGCGAAGCAATAACAGAAACTTCAAAATTATGTAATTTTTTTGGCGCGACTGTTCAGAATCTCCGGGATCGGCCCACGCAAGAGGCCGCGTTTCTACTAGAAAGTTCGCTTTTGTGTATAGCGTTCGCCGCCAGCGTTTCCCAGCGTGAGAAGCAGGCAAGGAATCTTTGAATGCTATCGCGTTCCACTCTTAAAGGCGAAGCTTAAACGTGCTCCATTTTTTTTTTTTTTTTTCATCTCGGAAGTGGTGCTAGTTTTCAGATTTCTGCCAAGAAGATATGACCACTGCTCAGCTTCAAATTCGCAATTGGAACACGTGCCTTAAAGTGGATAATTTAGTTAATTAGCAGTGGCTTCTCTATTTAGGCATCCTGACGTTCCGAGTTCTTATGCAGGTAATTTCCACGCAGAACAGCGCTGTCACAGGCGACTTTTCTAATATGTTCAAACGAAGGAAACTGGTGGTATATAGGAGCACTAGTTCGGGCGTGATAAGAAAAACTGCTTTCTACATTTATATCATCTATGTACGAAACCGTTAATTCATTTAAAGGGACACTAAATGTAAATACAATTTTGTATACCATTATGCCAGGATCCAGCGCACTGATCTATTTATAAAAAGAAGAAAATACTTTTCGTATTTTTGTAGACCATGAAGAAATTCAAGTGCAGTCGTGCTTCGTTCCATTTGCATATTAAGCATATTCGTATGCTTACTATGCAAAGTTTTCGCGAAGCCAGGTGAGACAAAAGCTCTAACATATGGGAGAAGAACGTGAACGTTCCTTACGCGAACGTGGACGTAAAACTGCACGCATCATATGTCTCTTAACCCTATAATGCCCAAACACAGTTCCACATCAAGGAAAATTAGAACAAATTGTTGGCATCTGTTTCTGGCTATCGCGAGAGCACACCAGTAGTAAAAATAATCTAAGAAATATTTTTCGGTTACAATTTAGTTACTGCACTAATTAACTACCAATCGGTTTGTTAAACTGCCCATAGATGAAAATTCATTTCAGCATACAAAAAACGCAACTATTGGCTTTACATTCAGTTTCCCGTGCTTCAGTCTTTATTTTGTGGCATCAAACTCAGCGTAGCATATACAGGACGTTTTATTTTAGCTGCACCAAATTTTATTGCGATAACAATTGTATGGACACGCCAAGCGCATTTCTGCCATCGCCGTCAGGTTCCGTATAAAGTCCAACGGCGACAAAATCGTCGGCCATACGTTCACGGACAGCGAACGCACGGCGGAGAGCAAACACGATGTCTTCCGTCGTGCGAAAGACTGTGAGGGGGTGGGAGGGGAGGCTACGTTTTGCTGCGGCACCAAATGCGTATCTTGCGACCGGGCGCTAGGGGAACTGGCGACTCAATCTCCCACGCAAAAGGAGGAAAAGGGGAAGGCAGCGCGGGAGGGAGGGGCGCGGCTTCTACTTTGCCAGCAACTGCGTACTTGTACTTTGCGCGGCTGAGGGCTGTCGCGCGCGCCGTATCTTGAAAGCGATCTCCCCACGGCTCTTACCTTTGTATGCGCTGTGTTTTCGCCGCTGTTTCCGTTGAAGCGATAGACCGCACGAACCTTCGGTCACTGCAGCAGCCGTGCTTGCTCACGCCAGCGTTTTGACAGGTGTCGGCTGCGGTCTTCGAGTGTGATCGATTCATGTTTGCGAGTGTGCACTGACGCCATGCTTGTTAATTCAGTTAGTAAGCGAATGTATCCAAGTTTATGCAGCCGATAAAAATACTATCCTTACTCCGTATACAGCTATCTACTAGTAAATTTGCTATCGCAATTGATGCGTCGCCTTTCGGGCGAAACTGCGACTTTTTATTTTAAAATTGCCTGTGGCAGATAGCAGAATTCTAATCCTTGGTCTTAACTACTCGACGAGGGGGCCATTACTTCCACGAGACATGAAACGCCTAATTGAATAATTAACATAATTATGCTGATTAACCTTTTAATCAATTGCATTACAGCACATACTTCAATCTACGAATTATAGCTGCTGAGTTCGCAACCCACTTCGAACGAATTCTTAGGATTAGGCCTGAACCAGTTTCGAGATATTGCATTGCATTGCATGCATTGGTGTTCCAGTTACCTTTTTGAAGAAAACGCTGTTTTATGCATTGAAGCACAAAAGTAACTGGAACAACAATACATTTCGTTGGACACTTTGAAAATTAATATCTCGAAACTAGCGCAGCCCAGAAAATTCGTTCTAAGTGGATACACCTTGGAAACTCACTAGCTACAGTTTGTAGATTAAGATTTGTGCCACAAAATGTTAATTAGCGTAATTATGTTAAGTATTCAATCAGGCATTTGGGTTTCTCGTGGAAGTAATGACCACCTCATCGAGTAGTTAGATCAAGGATTAGAATTGTGCTATCTGCCACAGGCAATTTTTAAAAATTTGGTGCAGCTGAAATAAAACGCCCTGTATGATACATTTTGTGCTATCTGCCACAGGCAATTTTTAAAAATTTAGTGCAGCTAAAATAAAACGTCCTGTTGGGCATTACAGGGTTAACATAACATTCAATTTAAACTTTTCAACCAACAATTAAGCACTTTAAGCTTGCGGTAATTTGAACTATACGCAATGTTTCATATACTGTGCTGTACATCCACTAATACTCGGTGGCGGATCATCATCCTTTTATTAATTCGTCCTGGTCTGGGATTTGAACCCGGGACCAATGCCGTTCCTGGGAAGTCGCTCTACCATCTGAGCTAACCCGGAGGCTAGCAGATCGCAGCGCATCGCTCTGGCGCTTCGGCAACGCGGTGCCTTCATGCCCCTTTGGTTTTGCGATGGCGTCTATCATGGTATAGCATCGCAAAACACTTGCGAGTCACAGCCAACAAGTGCTTGGGCGAGCCATTGCAGTAAGAGTGTTTATTTTGCAGAGCATCAGCGAAGGCACCCTCCAACTGAGACCTGCAAACTCCGTCGAAGCGGAAGGGATCAGGCCACCTGCCGCAGCCCAGCGCCTTGCAGGGCGTCGACGACAGCACCTTCCACCCTACAGCACTGTCCACACCGGTGCCGCTCCACCTCACCTGAGGGTGCGCACACTATACTTTGGAGGCTGAGGTGGGGAAGGGGTTTTCCACGACACCCTCAACTCGCAAAGTACCACTGCCCCTCCTGTCGAAGGCTTCCACATTAAACCGTTGACTCACAGCGGAGAAGAACCACGAAACTAACCCCTAATGCTAAGGTGATCAACAGTGACAGAATAAGAAAGAGAGTATTGCACGATCACAAATTAAGCTGTTAAATATAAAATATATAAAATGCAGTACGTACTTGGAATTTAGGGCAACACATTATTCATAGATATCAAATGAAAGATAATTTATCAGGTGAATCAATGATGACCACTAAGAAGTGATAGTTTGAAGCCTCTATTGATTACAAATCACTTTTATACTATGCCATCTGTAGCTATCATTGCATCATTTTGTCATGAGTGAATGAATTTCATTTTCTGAGCTACATATACAGATATATAAATTAAAATAAGAATACAAGAAAGGAAAAATTGACATCTAACCGAATGTAGCACGAACCTACAAAGAAAACCCACACGGGTTTCTCAGATACAAAGCTTCGTAGTTTAATAAAAATTCGTCCTGGTCTGGGATTCGAACCCAGGACCAATGCCGTTCTGGGGAAGTCTCTCTACCATCTGAGCTAACCCGGAGGCTAGCAGATTGCAGCGCGAGGGCGAATTAATCAACAGCTCGAAGCACAACGACAATGAATAAGGCAAGTCAGTTCTGCAGAATTCCACAAGGTGGAGGAAGGTTTATGAAAGGAAAATTGAGATCCACCCGTATGTAGCACGAAGCTACACAGGAAACCCACACGGGTTTCTCAGAAACAAAGCTTCACAGTTGCAGAAAAATTTTGTCCTGGTCCAGGATTCCATTTTTCTTCAACTACGAAATACCTAATTTGTTTGTTTAAACATTTTGTATAAATTCAGGAGAAAATGTGTGATGCAACATACTATGTGTCCCTATGTAGAGTAAAGGAGCCAGTTTTCTTTCACTTACAAGCATGTGAGTGTACATTTATATGATTTCCGCTCTTCTGGGGTCTTGAGTAGCTCTGCGAAAATGCCAGTCAACAGCGTCCTCCATGTCGCATTTGTCACGTTCGCGTAGTAGAAAATGTGAGCCCCTTTTAGTGAATGTAAGGCATTGGAGTATAGTTGTCTGAACTGTTCTGTGGTGGAAATTTCACAGAATTTTGTGCACAGGAGGCTTTGTACCATGTACTGTACAGTACAAAGGAAGGAAAATGCAGTGCTAATGTGGCACACAAGAAGTTGTACACTGCACTGCCACTTTTGAGTACGCTCCAGTCACACAATGTCAAGCTGCAATCAAATGCACTTCCATTCGAGGCCCCCTGATATTGATACAATCAACTAATCAAGCTAATAAAAGGATTAACTGAACTGCTTTTGCTAGGATCATGATTGACAGTGTGACCAACTCTGGTACATGCCAACATTGGCTGCCGTTATATAATAAACCACAAACATCATCATTATCAGCCTATCATTATGTCCACTGCAGGACAAAGGCCCCTCCCAGCGATCTCCAATTGCCCCTGTCCTGTGCTAGCCGATTCCAACTTGCACCTGCAATTTTCCTAATTTCATCACTCCACGTAATTTTCTGCAGTCCTCAACTGCGCTTCCCTTCCCTTGGCACCCATTCTGCAACTCTAATAGTCCCCCACTTATGTACCCTGCACATTACATGGCCTGCCCAGCTCCATTTTTTCCTCTCAATGTTAACTAGAATATCAGCTATCGTCGTTTGCTCTCTGATCCACATCGCTCTCTTCCTGTCTCTTAATATTACACCTAACATTTTTCGTTCCATGGCTCTTTGCAGAGTCCTGAACTTGTTCTCGAGCTTCTTTGTTAACCTCCAAGTTTCTGCCCCATATGTCATCACCGGTAGAATGCAATGACTGTGCACTTTTCAATGACAGTGGTAAGCTTCCAGTCAGGATTCGGTAATGCCTGGCATATGGACTCCAACCCATTTTTATTCTTCTGTCAATTTTCTTCTCATCATCAGGGTCCCCTGTGAGTAAGTGACCTAGATAAACATACTTATACTGATAAACATACTCATACTGATAAACATACTCATACTGTACAGACTCTAGAGGCTGGCTGGCAATCCTGAATTCTTGTTCCCTTGCCAGGCTATTTAACATTATCTTTGTCTTCTGCATATCAATCTTCAACTCCACTTTTATACTTTCTAGGCTAAGGTCCTCAATTATTCATTGTAATTCATCCCCAGTGCTACTGAACAAGACAATGTCATCTGCAAACCGAAGGTTACTGAGATATTCACCGTTGATCCTCACTCCTAAGCCTGCCCAGTCTAGTAGCTTGAATACTTCTAAGCATTTAGTGAATAGCATTAGAGAGATTCGTGTCTCCTTGCCTGACTCCTTTCTTGATAGGCAATTTTCTACTTTTCTTGAGGAGAAGCAAGGTAGCTGTGGAATATTTGTAGATATTTCCGAAGATATTCATGTCTGCCTCCTGTACTCCTTGATTACACAATGCCTCCATGACTGCTGGTATCTCCACTGAATCAAATGACTTTTCATAATCTATGAAAGTTATATAGAGAGGTTGATTGTACTCCGCAGATTTCTCAATTACCTGATTGATGATATGGACATGATCCATTGTAGAATATCCCTTCCTGAAGCCAACTTGTTCTCTTGGTTGATTGAAGTCAAGTGTTGCCCTGATTCTATGGGAAATTATCTTGCTGAAAATTTCATACACTACTGAAAGCAAGCTAATAGGCCTATAGTTCTTCAATTCTTTAACGTCTCCTTTGTTATGGATTAGTATAGTGTAGGCATTCTTCCAGGATTCAAGTCATGACTTGGAATCTTCCAGATTCCAAGTCATGAGGCATTGCATATAAAGGGCCCCCTGCAAGCTTTTCAAGCATAATATCTCCTCCCTCTTTTACTAAATTGCCTGTTATTCCATCTTCTCCTGCCGCTTTTCCTAGGGCTATGTTTTGCAAGGCCCTTCTAACTTCATCGCTAGTTATATAAGGAGCCTCTGTATTCTGTTCATCACTACTTCCAATGAAAGTCGCTTGGCTGCTCTAGGTATTGTATAAAGGTCACTGTAGAATTCTTCTGCTATTACTAGTATATCATTGAAATTGCTGATGACATTACCCTGCTCATCTTTCACTGCATACCTCTTGTCCTGTCCTATGCCAAGTTTTCTTCTGACTGATTGCATGCTGTAGCCATTTTTTACTTCTTCCTCAATCTTTCCGATGTTATAACTTTGAGTATCACATACTTTCTTCTTGTTAATCAGCTTTGACAGTTCAATGCATTCTATCTGATCTCTTGACTTAGACACTTTCATGCTTTGTCGTTTATTTATTAGGTCCTTAATTACTTGCGAGAGCTTACTTACTGGTTGCCTTGGTGCCTTACCTCCCACTTCAACTGCTGCTTCTGAAATGAGTCTAGTTAAGATTTCATTCATTACCTCAATGTTAGCTTCATCTTTCTGTTCTAAAACTGCATATTTGTTTGCGGGCACCAGCCTGAATCTGTCTGCTTTTACCTCTAATTACAACATCTTGGCTGGCCTCTTTTTCTTGACTAATTTTGCTCTTTTTCTCTTCAAATTGAGAGCAATCCTAGACCTCACTAACCTATGCTCACTGCCATTTACCCTACCAAACACTTCTACATCCTGCACTATACTGGGAACTACAAAAATGCCCTGTGGCAAACACAGAATTCCTGACAGTGATCTTGAAAATGTATCACCTTCATATATGTATTGTATTTTGCATTTATGGTAATAAACTTGATTGATTGATTGATAAATCACGTAACTGTGTAGCCTGTGCATTTACCAGTAGGAAGATTGCTTATAGAATAAGAACAGTGCAGGTGTCATTCATCTGCCTACAACAACGTATATTGTGAGACTGTCAAGTTTTTATTTAAATTAAATCGGCCCTGAAACACTTTTCGAACATACTAGTAAGAAAACATTGCCGATCTGTCGCAGAAGCTGCTGTGAATATGCAAGCCAAATACTACTGCACTACATGCAGCAAAGAATTTACAATCTTGTGTCAAAAACGGTGAAAAATCGCTTGCTCTCGCTTCTGCAATGTCATCATGCAGCATCACCGCAAGCAGCTGGACCCACCAACGTTGTTATTTGCTTCTTTCGTGATCGCGAGAACATTCTCAGTAATACATAATAATAGTTTTGAGTTAAATAAATGAAACATATATATGTCTACAATCTCGAAAGCACAGAAAAATAATTTCATCATTATAGTGCCGGTCTACACACGACAATTGCATATAGCTGTGGCCTCCGAGAAAGCAGTGGTGTACCATGGCCGCCACTGGGTGCCGCAATGAGCCCTTTCGCCGCCGAGACACTTAACTTTCGGGCGGAGCTTTGCCCTCTTGGCTTCTCCCCTGTGTAGTTTAGAATGTTCTACCAGAAACGAAAAGAGAGAGAAAGCCGCATATGGGTATGATAACTACACTAATACTTGAAAGATTCTAAAAAAAATTTTGTGGCATGAGGTTCGTGAGACGATGTCCTTAAATAATTCCTTTACGTATGCAATTTACAAATAGTAGCCGGTGAATTTGCAAGGCCTACCCACTTGCAATGAATTCTAAGGATTGCACGGGTTTTGAGATATGCGCAGTGATACTTGCGGTAAAAATGCATTGTTGTTCCACTTACTGTTTTAACAAAACACCATTTTATGCATTGATGCACAGATGTAATTGGAACACCCATGTATTTTGACGCACACTTTGGGAATTGATATTTCGAAATAGGCGTGATCTTGAAAATGTGCTCCAGGTGAACATGCCTTGCGATCTCACTTTCTACAATTAGTAAATTAAAATGACAATATGTGCCATAAAGTAATTAACTAAAAATTTAATTTGTGTTTTTTTTATTTGTCTATTATGCATTTAGATTTCTTCATAAACTTCATAATTTATATTCTGTCAGATTAAGAATGTGTGCCGTGTTATTTTTTTTTTCCGTATTACTGATGAAAGTGATAATTAAAGTGTAATATGTTTCCCACAGGAAACAGTGGAAAAACATGCCCTGCAGAATGAACGTTTAGCAGAACAAACCCACAGACGGAATGAATTAAGTTTGTTCTGCAAGGGTACTACTGTATACCATCCATCAGCAATGAGTTCAGTGTGGTACTACTATAAAGCAGTAAGTTAATTCTTGTAAAACTTTCTTGCACATAAGTTCTGGTAAACTGTTCCCCCCCCGTATGACTGCTGAAAGCGACAATAGCAGTGTTCTGAAAATGCAAAGCAATGTGCGCATCCTCTTGAGCGCAGCATTTGACGCAGCGGCCCAGAAATTAAATATAGGCACCGCAACAGCACTCCAGGAAACAGCCTAACAGGGCAGCATCATAATATAACTTTTGAAACTTGCATAAAGAAAATTTCAAAAGCAGTGAAAATGGCATAGCTGGAAAAAATGCTGGAATACCCACGCGAGAAAAAACCATCTAGGCATATGAATACAGTGACAATGCAGCTGCAGTGGAATCTCGTTGATACGATCTTCACGGGAACCAGAAAATAATGAGTATCATCCAAAAATTGTATCATCCGACAGATTATCCAACCAAATCGTATTATTGAGAAAAGAAAAAGGAACATATCCAAAAAAACACATTATGCAGAATCGTATCAACAAGATTCCACTGCACTAAGGAGACATTTTGCAGCTCTGCATGTAGTCGTGAGGGAGAAAAAAGTAGATGCAGATGGGTCAGATAAGTGAAGTCAATTGCAATGCATATAAATGTATGGATAACATGCATTTTTCTAAAATATACTCTGCAGTTTCTCTGACATGATGCAAAATCTATAATGTGTGGTTAGGACAAATAGATACGGTCTGGGAGCCTGACGTCTCTCACCAACAAATGACAGAAAGCTCTGAACCCTGTGGGGATGCGCGACTCTCACGCGTCCCCTGATGTTGTTTTCCCCGCATGTCTCCTGTAGTCCGGCTTCTCTGCGTGGCTAAGCCCGGCGGTGGTTGCGGCGCGTTGCGAGAGATGGCGCTAGTGTCGCGATGCTAACGCCACCAAACGGCGAGGTCACTTGGGAGAAAAAGGTCGGAGGCGCTCTCTCTTTGGCTGGGGATCGGCGACCAACACGCACGAACGCTTCGCGCGTGCGCCGGCCCGCTTCGCGCGACCGTCGCGCGAGGCTTAGAGCGGGACACCGGTATGGACGAACACGGATCGTTCGAGCGCGCCACCGTTCGCGTGACTGTACACGTGAACGACTAGGCGATGGTGTCATAGCATGGGGCGAACGTATCGGGTCGCGGTGAGTTGGACTTCCTTGATTTGTCGCGCGCCCGTGTGAATGTTCTATTGGTTGTAATTTGGCTAGTATATATTAGTGTATGAAAGGTGCAATAAATGCCCTTTTGATTGTCTGCACTACTGCGTTGTCATTCCTTTGTCCCAAGAGCACATCCACTTTATGCCACAAGAAAGTTTATCTTCACTAATTGCACAAGGCAATAAAGGTACAAGTGCACTTTCTAAATTTGGTGGCCTCAATGCCCAAGGACATGTATGTCCCATCGCATATCACCTCTTGTATGGCATCTAGTATGCTGTTACTGGTTTTATTTTCATTTGAGATCTATAAAACTAACAAAAAAGGCATTAAATTACATTTCCGAATTATCATTTTATTGTTTTTCTGGGGGCTTTACAGCATGTGATGACAGTGAACAGCAAGTTACCTACACCACCACAACTCTTTCATACCTTCAAAATAGGGAAGGGCTGCTTAGTTTTCAGCTTTGTAATGAAAATGTTATTTTTCATTTGGGAATTGTAATGCTATATTTCATTTGTTGCAAACCAAAGCACCCTACTCAACTCTGTCATTGGGATTGAGTGAGTGCTTACATTTTAGAAAATGCAGTAAACATGGTGATTACTGTTCACCTTCACAGTTTCTGGATGGAAAATCTTTTAAAGAACCCCTTACCAGGCCCCATTAGAAAATTTCAGTAGTGTGGAATTTGTAAAGCTCCATCCAGAGAGCATTCTACCACACAAATTTTATTTTAATGGTTTGGTAACAAAGGAGATAGAAGCAAACTAAATATTGTAAAGCAATGGTGCGAAGTAGTGAACTACCTGTTGCAGTGGCTTTCTCTCACGCCTCAACCATAAAATTTCTTACAAAAAAATTACAAGAGGGAACTCTGGTGCTAGTGTATATGAGAACTGCAAGCACAGTGGTTCAGACAGCATGGGAATGATGGATTTGCCCAAACTCATCCTTATGGCTTCAAACGGCTTTGTGATTGAGCAAGTTTACCATTTTCGACAAAATATTGCACTATAAATGCAACTCATAATGATTATACATGTGCTGATAGTCTTCTTGCTTTCTGCATTTGGAAAGACAGTATTGCCTCAAAATTTAGGCCAGTAAAAGCAGGTAGACTGTAGTAAATAAAGCCACAAGAATGTCAGACACCACAAGCACGACGAGTGGGCAAATATCCATGCACTAACCATGATTTCCATGGTAGCTGAACGACGGCAATGCCAGCATTCCCTCTAGCAATTTTAGAAGGAACTCTATAACCTCAACCACAAGGGCCATTACTCCCCTGCCTTCTCCCATATTGGAGCCGAGGGCTGCCTCCATCTTTTTTTTTTTTTTTCTCTTGAGCTCCCTTCTTTTCTCGCTGCAGGGTGCACTTTCCAGCGGCATTTTTGAATGCTCTGTGTTTCACAGGAATTCTCAAGTTGTTGGGGTTGCTGCTGGCTATTCGTTAACTGCAGGCAGTATGCACGTGACATGTAGGCGTTTTCTGCGGCACGGTCTCTACTGGCAGGGAGAGTGGTACCTCCTCCAAAAAGGCGCACAGTCTTTCATTTGAATTTCCAGCAGTTTTCGGAGCACACATTGGTGTAATTTTTTGCAGACACAATCATCAGTGTGTGATCCTATGCACCGTGCTTCTCTGTTCTCATCATCTTTCTGGGGTTTTACGTGCCAAAACCAGTTCTGATTATGAGGCATGCCGGAGTGGAGGGCTCCGGATTAATTTTGACCACCTGGGGTTCTTTAACGTGCACTAAAACACAAGCACACGGGCGTTTTTGCATTTCGCTCCCTCGAAATGCGGCTGCCGCGGCCAGGATTAGAAATACCCAAACCCACTGAGGTGCCACTTAACAGTTAACAGCACACATAACCTTTTACATAATTTTTTTTTAATTATTAAATTACTATTTGGAAATTGACAGCAATAAGCAAAGTGCCCTCAAGCTCAACAAAAAAAAAAAAAAGAAAATTTCTAGTAAAATAGACATTTCACTGCAAGATGTTTTATTACACTTTCTTCCTGTGTGAAATATGAACACGCTGCCAGGATATCTAAGTACATGTTAGAATTCATTCCATAACTTGCATACAACTTTTTTTGTACTTGACCTAAATGTTATTTAATACATTCTCTTTTGGCACCACTTAGCAATTCTTGTTGATAATGAGCATGCAGGTGCAAACACACTTCCAGTCCACTTGCCATTGCCTTTGTAGGAGACTATTGTGATGAATGACTGAATTAGTAAATGTATATAAGTAAAGAGGGAGTGAAATGCTCATTTTGCCAACGAGCTTAGGCAAAAAAGTTTGCCAGCAAACAGAAAATTAACAAAATGGTGCAATTGGAAAGGCTGAAACACCCGTCTGTGCAAACACATGGAAAATATTTTCAAAAAAATTCTGTATATAACGTGGGCCGAGGTACGATAACACTATTCCAATCTGTTTTATTCTAAATTTATCATTAGCCCATATGGGCGGGGCCCAAATTAAGCCAGTTTTGACCTATCATGGAGGGCTAATGGAAGATTTGGAATGAAAACAGATTAGATTAGTTTTACATTATTCTGGCCATGAACCCAAACAGAATAGGAGAAACAATTTTGTGGCCGGAAAGTAGGTAGAATTTCAATCATGTAGAATACCATCACTCTGTTTTTGATCATGTAAGGCCACAAACTATTGGAAGAGTACCGACACGAGACTTACAGTGGAATCTCGTTGATACGATCTTCACGGGAACTGGCAAATAATGCGTATCATCCAAAAATCATGTCATCCGACGTATTATTCATGTCATCATGTATATACAGGGTGTTTCAGCGAACACTTTCAAAATTTATTTAAGGTTGCCTGTGGCAGATAGCCCAATTCTAGTTCATGAGCTGGTCTACTCGAAGAGGCGGACATTACTTGCACAAAAAATTTAAATGCATAATCGACTAATCAACAAAAATTCACTAATTAAGTTTTTTACTAATTACCTGATGGCCCATATTGCAATTTACAAATTGTAGCCGTGGAGTTAGCAAGGCGGACCCACTTGAAATTAATTCTCAGGTTGACACCGGTTTCGAGATATTAATTCCCGAACTTTGCGGAAAAATGCATTGACGTTCCAGTTAAGTTTGTGCTTCGCAGAAAGCGACGTTTTGTCAAGAAACTAACTGGAGCGCCAATGCATTTCTCTGCAAAGTTCGGGAATTAATATCTCGAAACCGGTGTCAACCTAAGAATTAATTTTAAGTGGATCCGCCTTGCCAACTCCACGCCTACAATTTGTAAATTGCAATAAGGGCCATCAGGTAATTAGTAAAAAACTTAATTAGTGAATTTTTGTTAATAATTTGATTATGCATTTCAATTTCTTGTGCAAGTAATGTCCACCTCTTCGAGTAGACCAGCTCATGAACTATAATTGGGCTATCTACCACAGGCAACCTTTCAGAATTTTTGAAAGTGTTCGCTGAAACACCCTGTATATATATATATATATATATATATATATATATATATATATATATATATATGTTCATGTATATCATGTCATCAAATCATATTATCGGAAAAGAAAAAGACGTTTTATCCGGCAAAATGTATTATGCAGAATCATATCGTGATTCCACTGTATTGCTTTATTAGATAACTGCCAACACTGCAGTGCTTATATGAGGCCTCAATTCCTTAAACGCACACCAAACCATAAATTTATGTAGTCTTTTCATTGCGACAAATTTAAAACCTGCACTAAATGTAGTGCAAGCAGCAGGCTGTTTACTAGAGGTCCTCAAAACATCACAAAAATATTAAAATCAGGATGGTGGTCATGACTCGCATGACAAGCGGGTCAGTGCAGTGGTCGTCACTGCACCACGAGAGATGAGGCAATAGAGGAGGAGCAGGTGGGAAGGGCATGGTGCATTCCGAGAGAAGTGACAGCAGAGGACTAAGCTTACCACATGTTGAATGCAGAGAAGTAAGAGTGAGACTGGTCGATGCGGCACACACCCAGCTTTCAGCGACACAACCATTGTGTGGCTTGTGACCACTGCAGGAGGTATTCCCACTGCACTAGGCTGACTGACATGTGCATGAGTGGTTTGTGATGCCCACATGAACACTATCTCCAATTTTTAAAATTTATTAAGCGGCCCTTGTCGGCACATCTTACACAACGAAGCTGTGCTTATTTTGGAGAGCATTGTGAACTAGTCACATTAAAAGATGATATTATTAATTATTCGTTGCGCATTCAAGGAATTCTGGCACCATACTGTTGTTACAGAGTCAGCAGCTGTCTCATAAAGCATAAAAAGCGAGATACAAAATATTTCTGTCAGTACTCCTTTGAAGTTCCAAATGATTTTGTGCCTGAATATTACACGACGCCAATCTGACACACCAAAACCTGGAACACCACCTCGTATTACATGCAGCATTTTACAGTAATAAGAGAAGCAGTTCATGTTATAGAGCAAAGTACGCTAACACAGTATTTAGCAAACTATCTTTATACAGAAGAGTTTATACAGGTAAACAGCATACCAATGCTGTACACTCGGCAATATTGCCTACTGAATCGCAAAGTGAGCATTGCAGAGTACAACGTCACTTTTTATCAAAAATCTGGAGTAAGTAGCTGACCGCACACCTCAAGTCAGAGGACGGCAGCAGTGTTAGTGAAAGGTCACACCACGTCTTACGTAACACTTACATAACAACTTACATAACACTCCAGCTGCTGCCATATATGCCAGAGCATTTCCTATGCAGCATTGTTCAAGACTAAGGTTTAGAAGCTACAGTACTTGCTGTCAGACATGGCTGAAGAGTGTTGCAACGGAAATGGAGCCATCAACAGATGCAGTAGCACAAGTGCTGCAGTCCACGGCTGGTGACCAGTCCACAGTAACAACATGATTCTTATGGTTGCCGACACAAAGGACATTAGTAAAGCTGCCATTTTCTTCCTGCATGGAAGTGACAAAGTACACATGAATGAGAAGAAGGGGAACCAAAGGGCCCAATTTTTTTTCGTCAGAACCATACGAAGCCAACAGTTAAAGTTGGCTTTCCTTAGTTTCATTAACTGTTGTCTTCATAAAGTACGCATGAGAACGAATAATGCAGCTATCAATGAGAGAGCTAAAATGTCATTATTAATATGCAGGCAGCAAAAATTGAACACAATCAAATTTACAGTTGACCAGATTGCCTACATTTCTTGATATGTCGATTCATTATCTTCATTATCTTTCATCCACATAAACGCACAATCAGCACGAAACAAGGAAGACCAAATTGTTGCGCTTACTGCCTCGTTTGGTTTCACTCCAGATGTGCTGATGATAACTGAAACTTGGTATAAAAATGAAATAGATGTGCTTAAGTTGCCCGGTTATAAATCATTTTTCCTAAATCGACCCACTCGAAGAGGAGGAGGCGTTATGTTGATGACCAAAAACACGTTGCAATGCCAACTAATTGAGTCATTTTCCCTTGTTACTAAAGATTATGAAGTGCTTTCAATTAAATGCAATGATAATGTGTATTGTGTTCTATATAGACCTCCAAATACATGTATACCAAACTTTCTGTCCTTTATAGACGAGTACCTAAGCTGGATTAACGATAATGGATTCAAGCTCATTATGGCAGGTGATATAAACATTGACTTGTTAAAGACTTCTAAACCGCGTGACGAATTATATAGGACCCTTGAATCTAATGGTTTTGAAAATGTAGTAAGTTCTCCGACTCATATTTTGCATGGTTCAACTACACTAATACACGTCTTTATAACTAATATTGAAAATACAAATTTATCATCAGGTGTTATAGGCAGCCACATCAGCGATCACCTCCCAATTTTTTTATTCTTGAAACTAACCGCACCTATTGGAACCGCGAATGACTTTCATTTGACTGTACGAGACGTAAACGCACACAGTTTAAACAATTTTCGCAATGAAATATTGCTTATTGACTGGTCACCTCTACTGCTAATTACAGACCCCAAGACCGCTTACGAATATTTTCACGAAAAGTTTAAAGCTGCTTATGAGAAATGTTTTAGGTACAAAGTTCTTAAACCTGCGCGCAAAAGTAGAAAGCCATGGGTTACAAAACAGTGTTTACAAGAAATACGCACAAAAAACCGCTTATTCGATGCCTTTATTTCAACGCGGTCTCAAGAAATCTTGTGTCAATTTAGGGTACAAAGGAATAAAGTTAATAGTCTTCTACGTCGTGAGAAAAGAGCGTACTTACAAAATTTATTTAACGATGACATTATGAAAAAATCAGATATTGATTGTTTGGAAGCGTATTAATACAGTTCTTGGCCGAAGTGGCTGTAAGGAGACTATTAGAGAAATAACGATTGATGGAGATGTAATATCAGAAAAGGAACTGGCAGAAACTTTCAACAATTATTTCACCAATTTAGTAAAGAGTTCTTACGATCCAAATTGCTTGAATTATCTAAGTTCAAGGATCAGCCAGTCGGCATTTTTAAGTCCTACGACAGATAATGAAATAATTAGCACTTTCTTATCCATGAGAAATAGTAAATGTTGCGATGCCGACGGTTTTGAAATCGGGCCTGCAAAGTACGTACTAGATGCCATCACTCCGACATTGACACACATTTACAACCTTGTTTTATCTGATGGTACTTTTCCAAAAAGCCTCCAGTGTTACACAAGCGCGGTGATAAAAACGATTTAACTAACTATAGACCAATATCCGTCTTGCCAATTTTTTCAAAACCTCTCGAAAAACTAATTCACAGCCGCATCACATCCTTTATAACTAAACATAAATTAATGACAAATATGCAGTTTGGATTTACGAAAGGTCAGTCTACTGAAACTGCCCTTCTAACGCAAAAAGAAATTATATTAGATTCTTTCGAACGTCAGCTATGTACGTTGGGTATTTTTGTCGACTACTCAAAGGCCTTCGACTCCATAAATCATACTACCCTAGTAGAAAAGTTGAACTATTATGGCTTTCGAGGCGTTTTTCTGAAATTAATGGAATCATATCTTCAACACCGCATGCAACAAGTAGTTATAAACAGTCACACGTCTGATTTGAAACCACTTGACGCAGGAGTACCACAAGGAAGTATTTTGGGGCCCTTGCTTTTTTGTATTTATATTAATGATTTCGTGAGCATTGATAATGACATAAAATTTATTGTATATGCAGACGACACTACAATTCTAGTAACTGCAAAAGATGCTGAACATATCATGATTAAAGCCAACAAGGTTCTGTTAAAATTATCCTCTTGGAGTATCGCGAACTCGTTAACAATAAATGTTAATAAAACAATTGCTGTACTTTTTAGGCCAAAAAATCGAAACATTGATACTAGTACCACTCTACAGCTTAATAACTCCATTTTGCCAATTGTTCCTTCTTTTAAGTGTCTTGGCGTCGTATTTGAGCAACATTTGTCGTGGAATGCTCACGTGGAAATGCTAATGGGTAAGCTCTCTCGGGTGACTGGAATACTATGCAAATTGCGTTTTTTCCTTCCAGAAAGTATTAAACTTCTTCTGTACAAATCACTGTTCTTATCATACATAAACTATTGCAATCTTGTCTGGGGCACTACAACGCTTTCTAATATCAATACACTGCATAGAATGCAGAAAAAGGCCGTACGTTGTATCCTAGACGTTCCTTACTTAACGCCAACTAGTGCTCTATTTGAAAAGTTGAATTTGCTACCTATGCCCAACATTTACGAAAACATGTTAATACGAAGCTATACAACCAGTATTAAAAAAAGCAACGACACCCTAAAACGTATATCTAACTTGGTACCAAAACATAAAACGGTCAATACAAGGAGCTCGGAAATGTGGGAATTACCGAGGCCTAGAACAAATTACACCTATCAAATGCTTCGTTTTCGACTACCTTACCATTTAAACAAGACAAACATAACATAATGCTTTATTTTTTTTTAATGCTAGTATAAAGATGTATCTAAATGCAAGTGTGTATGCAAACGTTCTTTCTTTGATGCGGTGTATTTCCTGTATAATAATTATTTTTGTTTTGCCTTTGTACTATGTGTATCACGACCTTTTTTATATAAAGCTGTATAAACTATTACATACATTGTGTCCCATAAAAGCTTTTATAAAGGTTTTGTATAAAGCTTGTGTATATAGTGTTGCATGTTTTTGACTGTTAAGTTTCTGTTTATTGTTTTTGTGATGTATTTTGCAAGTACTAGCTGTACTTCTAAAAAAAAAATTACTCGATATGTATGTCATATGATTTGCTTTATGTACTTTATTTCCTCATGGTAATACTGATAATGGCTTCACAGTTATTAGTGTGGACATTCACCTTTTCTATTTTCTTGTGTTAGACTGTGTTTATCCTTTGTTGTTTTGTTGCTGCCTTTAAAACGGGGCCATGGACCACATCAAGCCTTGCTGGCTTTTTGTCCACGGCCCTCAACATCTGCTGTATGTTGGAATAAATTTTGATTTGATTGATTGATTTGATTTGATTGGTGCACTATATCTCAGATAGTGTTACAAACTGATATGGCTATGGCATGTAACTTAACCGTTTATGCACCAATATCTCATTAGTGAATCAAGTAGCAAAGCACTGTCCATGAGATGCCTCACACAGCAGTTGAGGCAAAAGGATTTGCTATGGGCCTATTTGTTGCACACGTACTTGACATAGGAAACGTGCGCATGCATGCACGCAGGCACGCACGCACACACACACACACACACACACACACACACACACACACACACACACACACACACACCACAAAAGCGTCTGTCCCGTGTCTGTTTCTTTTCTTTTGTGGTGTGTATTCCCGCTTCCTTACTATGTCGAGCTCACATGTAAGCTCATGCTTATAGCTGCCCAGCTTTCTTGAAAGCAAGAGGAAAACGTGAGCAACTATGCAACAATCAAAAATAATATCTACACAGTTAATGCCAGTTTAAAGCATAAATTACCATTTTTTGCATGCCTACAAGGTGTCTAAATTTAAGTATACTACTACTATTTGGGGATGCCTACATTGATAGAACCAAGCTGGATCAGCCAGTAGCGTACCCACGATCTCTGCTAGGGGGGGGGGGGTTGACAGTTTGCCAATACCATGTAAATAGCACTAATTTCAATTTCTTCAGAGGAAATTGGCAAAAAATGCGCCTTTTGTGAGTGTGCAGATGATTTCGCGTCTTACATATTAGTTGCAGTATTCAAATGCGCAAGAAAAGAAAAGGGGTTAAACAAAAGAGGGGGGTTAAGTCGGCGTCAGAGGGGGGTTACAACCCTCGAAACCCCCCCCCCCCCGTCGGTGCGCCACTGGGATCAGCACACAAGCATTTCCAAGTACAGGTAAGCATAGAAGCATGAAAGATATAATTAGAAATAGTCTTAAATACTTTTAATCCTAGCAACATCCAACAATACTTTTGGTCCTAGCATGTTCCTGCAACATCGAACAAAGATAAAATAACCAAACCCTACTGCATGATATCAGGTTTTACAGATCTGATAGAGATAAGGACTGCCAATTTCAGATGCTTGTGTACAAAAGGATAGCATGTGCTGGAAAGGTCACATCTTTTGCCCAGTGACCCAAGTTGTCTACTAGCTTCTTATTCTTCTTTTGGGGGTTTTACGTGCCAAAACCAGTTCTGATTATGAGGCACACCGTAGTGGAGGGCTCCGGATTAATTTTGACCACCTGGGGTTCTTTAACGTGCACTACAACGCAAGCACACGGGCGTTTTTGCATTTTGCCTCCATGTCTACTAGCTTGGGCCACTAGGTATGCGCTGGCTGCTGTCTTGCCAAGTAGACAACATGGGGCAATGGTTATGTGCACGAATAAACAACTTGCTGCTGGCTGCTGTCTGGCCTTCGGCACGGCGTATGTAGTGCAACTTTGGCTCGGCGTATATAATATTTGTATGTGCCCATTCTTGGCCAATCCCCCACAAAAGATGTGACAAGGTAACACAAGGGGTATGCAGTCTTAATATATATTGAAGCGATAGTGCCCCTTACAACAGACACCTCTGTGCCACGCATGGCCAGTTGATGGGGAGCCATTGCAACGAAGTTGCAGCCACGATACTAAAGAAGCTACATGTAGACCGCTTATAATGTAAGTCGCCGGAGTCGTGAATATCTGCACTATAAGCGGTACCGCACTACAACCAAAACAATGAATTTCAAGCCCTGCATGTATGCAAAACATGCAGACCAAGCAGCCGCGCGTATCCGAGAATCGAAGCGTGCGACTGGGAGTTTTGCATCCATTTAAATTTACGAACGTTGAAAGGTTAATGTCCAAGTACCCACAATCTTGGCATGAAGCAGACAAAGTAATCATTTTTTTTAAATGTATCAGTTTCGCCCAAAAGGCGAAGCATCAATTGCGATAGAAAATTAGTAGAGAGCTATAAGGAGTAGGGATAGTAGATTTATCGGCTGCATAAACTTGACACATTCGCTAACTGAATTAACAAGCGTGGTGTCAACGCGCACAAGCAAACATGAATAGACTCGATGATCGCAGACAACCACTGCCAAAACGTGGGCGTGGGGAAACGCAGCCACCACAGCGAGGAGCGAAGGTTCGTGCCGTCTTTCGCTTCAACGGAAACTGAGCGCTGTAAGCATAGCACATACAAAGGTCGGAGCCGTGTGGAGATCGCTTTCAAGATACGGTGTGCGCGACAACACCGACAGCCAGCACAGGCGCCAACGCATTCGCTGGCAGAGTAGAAGCCGCCCCCCCTCCGCCCCCCCGGCTTCCTTCGCTCCCGTGCTGCCTTCCCGCTTTGCTCCTTTCGCGTGGGAGATTGCGTCGCCAGTTCCCCTTGCGCCCGGTTGCAAAATACGCATTTTCTGGCGTCGCACATTCATCGTGAGATGGGTTCTGCTGAAATTTGTTTTCTCTGTTGTGCTTAGAATTGTCATGTAGTATTTCAGCAGTCCCATTTATTTTGTCAATTGTGCTTTCATGGGATGGCTACTGAATAAACCAGCATGTGCTGTTCACTGTATTTCCTCATTTTGCATCAATTATTCTCAGTATGTTAAATGTAAATAAAGCATTCCTTTGCAGGTTCACCCATTAATGATAAATCACTGAGCACACACTGAGGAAACACTCCTGGCCACATTGATTGATGGGCTTGCTAATAATTACTACACTCAATTTTATAATATGGATTAAAGCAAACTTGGAACCCTTAAGTAATAAAGGGCCGGCAAAGTGAACGACACAGCTTCTAGAACACTGAGTGGAAGCATGACCAGAGGCGAACACCCTGTCTCACTACCATCGTTTCTCGCTCTAGCGAGCGGCAGGAAGAGTGCCAAATGACCTCCTTCTTTTCTGTCGCTGCCCTTTCCCACCCAGCAGGTTTCTCCGAGAGCAGTGTTGGCAACCGCTCCTCAGAGAATAACGTTCTGCCCAACACGGTTGCTCGTGGAGACCAATCAGGAAGAGCTGCCCTCCTTCCCAACCTCTGTCACTTCTCACTCTCATGCAAGATACCAGGCACCCATCCAGAAAACTGTCCGAGTAGCCAATGAAAGCTATTCGCTTTAAAATCAAGCCCCTCGGTTCCCCTGATTCCTCACAGAGTTTCATGTAATTTGAAGAAAGTTGAGAACTAATATGGAATCGGTGTAGTGCTTTCTGCACCACAAAAACTTGCAGATCTCACATGACAACACACACACACGACAAAGCAGCAAGAAGCACAGGAAGCCATATGAGCGACGTGCCACAAAAGTGGTTTTCGAAATTCCACCAGCTTGTGGCAAGACCTACATGGGCAAACTGAGCACTGCGTGAATGATTGTATGTGTAAGCACCAGCTGACAATCTTCTTTCTGGGGTTTTACGTGCCAAAACCAGTTCTGATTATGAGGCACGCCGTAGTGGAGGGCTCCGGATTAATTTTTACCACCTGGGGTTCTTTAACGTGCACTACAACGCAAGCACATGGGCGTTTTTGCATTTCACCTCCATCAAAATGCGGCCACCGTGGCCGGGATTCGATCCTGCGATCTCGTGCTCAGCAGTGCAACGCCTTAGCTGACTAAGCCACCCCGGCGGGTCACCAGCTGACAATCAAACACAATAATGACCTGAATAAAAGGCCAGCCCATTGTGCTGCCTGCAAATGCAAGGCAGTTTCTTCAGAGACAAAGGTTCTAGGAAAAAGCAACCACAAAAATTGCACGAGAAAGTGCAGAAACACATCACATTAAAGGGGTTCTGAACCATCCCTCGGGCTTGGTGAAAAACTCATCCGCCCTTCCACTATGTGCAGATGGTTAAACAGTGAAGCTGAAACGTGCGGCCCCAGTGTTTATCACTGGGTTAATCTCGAGGGTTCATTGAAGTATTTCGCAATTATGAGGTTACACACACGTTCGGCTTCGACGAAGAGAACGACGTCACTGACAGTATGCCTGCAGTCCACCGTTGTCGCTTGCGTTCGATGTCTCGAGTAAGCTCGGCGGCATGGTTAGCAGCATTCACTCGCCATTGCCGCTTGCGATTCTTCGAAATTAAATTGGTTCAAAATTAAATCTGTCTGTTACATAAGACAATGAATGGCTCATACCCCCTTTAGCAATGGCTTATACCCCCTTAAACGCGGCCTTAAACACGACAGAAGAGAAGTGAAATTCTACGCTAGCGGCAACACAGCCAGCTGTGGAAGCAGATGACGACTAACACGGGAGCAGCGGCACGAGCGCGTGCCGAGCACGAACCAACGAGCCAGCTGCGGAAGAAGACGATGACGCTCGAGCCAATGCTGATGATGACAGTTTTCTGTGGACAGGCGATTTCCCCTAGCCGTATCAAGCTTTTCTTTAAAATGTGCAAGTTGGATGTGGCACTATCCATCAGTCAAGCTGGTGCAGGACAAAGCCAGTCCACACAGACAGGGCATATGAGCATGAGCATGCACTCAATACTTGTCATGCACAAAGCAAGCATTGTGCATATGCACTACAGTTGCTTGTAGCTGCGGTCTGCTACGTATCATAGATCTTGTGGCTTCCACGGAGCGCCGCGACGAGTCTGCTGGCTGAGCGCACTGCGGCTCGCTGAGGACCACTGCGTTTGGCTTATGTTTGGCGCATCTACGTGACCATCCAAAATCAAATTTGAACTGTGCGCCATGGTGACTTTCAGTAGGCAGAGCGTTGTGGGCACGCCCTGCACCGCCATAGCCTTCGCAGTACAAGGCATTGAAGAAGTGGAAGGACCGCAAAGGGTGTGTTTGATTGATAATAACTGCACTTTTGCTGAACACATTGAAGTACTTTTTGCAGCAAAGTATTTCCGAAATAGCCTATTTTAACTTCAAATGCATTTCTCCACTTCGGTAAAAAGTGGTTCAGGGCCCCTTTAAGAAAGGAGGAATTGCCTGCGACACCTCAATATCGTTGTATAGCTCCGAAACATCCTTCTTAGATCGCTTGATTAGATTTTGCTTTGCATGACACAGTACTTTTGATCACCTTCTGTCTATGCAAGTGCACTTAACTGTGCTCTGGAATACGTATTTTGCCACAAAGCAGTCGACAACCTCAGTAGTTTGCAATCAACTTGTCCATGTCTCGATCCTTGTGTGGTGTGTGTGTTTACTTGCGCAGTACATTTTTCTTTTTTCATGAATTTTTCCTTCAACTGCATAGCTTTCTTTTTCAGAAACGTGTGAGTTTCCTTTGTAACTCTGTGCTATTGTCAGGTGGATGACAATTTTTTATTTTCATGAACTTCCTCCACCTTGTGAACTTCCACAAAACTCATTTGAAATATTCAGTGTCCTTGCACTTCCGAGTTATTGATTAATTCAACTTTGCCCTGCGACCTGCTAGCCTCATGGTTAGCTCACGTGTTAGAGTGGCCACCCTGAAAAAGCGTTGGTGTCAAGTTCGATCCAAGACAAGGACAAATTTATCTTAGACTGCAAAACTGTTTTTCTTGAAAAACCTGTGTGGGTTCCCTTTGTAGCTTTGTGCTATTGTCAGGTGGATGACACTTTTTCCCTTTCAGGTCATGTGAACAGAAATGCACCAACTAGCCCACTGGGATGTCCTTATTGCATGGAGGAATTGGTAAGTAAAATAAGTAAATCAAATGCATACTTGTACAAGCCACACTCCATAGCAAGGGAAAGCACCATAAGCCAGCAGTTTAGAAAAACCTAATGTGAAAATTGTACCATTACTAACCTTGTATACAATTCCAGAAGTGGGTGCACATGTTAAGATATGCTCACTGTCGGCACCTAGAGAAAAAAGTTTCCCTACAGGCCGGAATCCTGATGGTCCCATGCAGCCAGCATGGAGAGGAAAGTCAGCCACTCTCTGGCCTGTCTTGTACACATTCCACTGCCTCAGCTGAAAAGCAAGATGTGAAAATTGAGATCCCTACAGCAATGATTCATTCAACTGCAATTAGGTTCACAAGATCCAGTAGCAAAGTTCCATACTAGATACATGTCCAGCAGCTAAGAATATTCTCATCAACTCTATGAGAAGAAACAGAACTTCATTAAAGGAACACTAAAGGTAAGCATTAGCTCCTGCTAACTGATAGGTTAGTACTCCAAAAAGCCCAAAGCATCACGTGTATCGAGAATAGCTCCCGACTGCTCCTGGTACAGCAAGCCCGAGATGATCGGTCCGGCAAATGATTCCAGCAATAGCAGGGGTATCAAAAAGACTTATGCAAAGAGCTTTCATAGATTACCTTTTCTGTATACAGAGTGTTTTCCGTAACTTGGGCCAAACTTTAAAAATATGCAAATGCTATGTAGCTGAACAAAACCAAGGTAATGTTGTTTGCCGTCGCTTGTAGATACTCAGATTATTTTTTGCATTCTGCCTAATTAGATAATTAGTCTTAATTAATTAATCAACTTCTCAATTATTATAATTAGATGAGTAGTGTCAATGAGAAAATTGTAGAGCCATATGAAAAACTCCCGATCCAGCTTTCTGTTGCTTAACACGTGCTACATAAAAGTGTTTTTCCGAGCATGAAAGAAGCCCACTAATACATGCAAAATTACGACATAAATGGCCGCTCAAGGCACTTTGCAAGTATTCACGGGCTTCTTTTTCACGCTCGGGAAAACACATTTGTGTAGCAGCACGTGCTGAGCAACAGAAAGTTGTATCAGGAGACTAATTATCTAATTTGGCGGAATGCAAAAAATAATCTGAGTATCTCCAAGCAACGGCAAACAACATTACTTGGTTCGGTCCAGCTACATGGCATTTGCATATTTTTAAAGTTTGGCCCAAGTTAAGTGAAACACCCTGTATGTGTGTGCCGTCGTCATTTTACCTGCTAGGTTTCAATTAGTCACTGCACTGTTGGCTTCATTTTCTGGCGCCATTAACCCCTCTCTGTAAGAACTGTGGCACCGTTGACTCAACAACTGCACTAGACAGTAGAGGATGATGTGTCTGCATATTTTGCCCAATAAGTCAGAAGTAATTCAAATTGGTGTTTTCACCATAAAGGAAGTGTCTCTTGGCAAAAAATGAACATTGATAAGTTGCTAAGGGTAACTTGATAGTTATGACTAAGTTAATGTTGGTATTTAGTGTCCCTTTAAATACATGAAACTTTCTCACTGGTTAATTTTCCTCCCAGCTGCCTTTTGCTACACACAAATTAGGCCACCACAAAATTATTTGTTTTCAAACAGAGAAGCATGCACACAAACTGCACTTCTATGCACAACCCCCAGTTAAATGCTGAAAATAAACTTAAGCACAGTAGCAGGCTTACCATGCAAAAATGCTAAAACCACCAACAATTTTTCATGGTGCTTGGGTGTTAAATGTATTCCTAATAATGGTACCCGCACACTCCCTGTGACACAACCAAAAGACGAGAGCGAAATGTATGCTTCTCACACTATGTTTAAGTGCTTATTTCAACAGTATCATTAACTAAAAAACAGCAGTTATTTTCATTTCCTATTTGTTTTAAGTAATCTTCACAAGGACGCTTCACAGGTTGAGAGAGAGTAAATTTTACAATCTACAAAGCTCCTGGTCCAGAGTTGTTGCAGCCAGAGAACCTTGAATTTTATTGTGAATGCGCTTCAAAGCCTGCTTCATCAAGAACCAGGCATTTACTAAAATAGTGCAACAGTGTTTAGCTATCTATGCAATTTATTGCTGCATCAGATCCTAGTGACGAAATTTGCTCAGGAGAATATATAGGGTGGTTTTTTTATAGATTCTCCAGATTTGTATATAAACAGGCTATGAGCACACTGAACATCACATTTTTGCAGAGAAGTTCCTAGCAGAGGCTGACATACCTTGCCATAATAACACGAGGTACAACGTTGGGGTAGTTGTTTATATGGCAAATTTAGAGGCAGTCACATTTTAGTGCATCCCCATTTTTTTTAATATCTTGAAAATGGCATCTAATTCGAGATATTCATTGAATTTATTGCTCAATCCAGGCAATATTGAAACTAAGTGCACCGCGATTGCAGTAAAGATTGCACTGTTATGTCCAATGGAAACGCCTTGTGACGAAAAGAACAACGAAGGTTTAAACTGAATGTCGCTGCCAGTCAGGGCAGATACTGATATGGCATGTTTTGCCAGGCAAGCATCTGCCGCAATGCACCACATTTGCCGTGACATGCCGCCATTCAATGTTTGTGGTGCACTTCAACGCAAGGCATCTCTGTCTGACATAACAGTATACATCTTTACTGCAATCCTGGCATGCTCGGTTTTGATATTTCCTGGATTGAGCATTAAAATTCAAGGAATAACTCGAATTAGATGCCATTTTCAAGATTAAAAAACATAGGGATGTATTAAAATGTGACTGCCTCCTTATACCCGCAAGGCTGTAATGAAAAAGTTAATTAACGAAGCTTTGTTAATTTGTCTTCCAAAGCTCACATTATAAGCGGCAAGGTATGTGTCTGCCTCACCTTATAACTCCTCTACAAAAACGGTATGTTCGCTATGCTCATAGCCATATGTGTAAAAAAAATACAAAGCATATCCTGCATGTGAACAGCATTCACATGATGTAAAGTATCAAAAGTTAATGGAAACCAAGGAATCAGCAGCTAAATACAAATACACAATACTTGAATAATAAGCTATGCTCGTGTCTACTTGTGTCCATGCCTGCCTTTCCATACCATGAACCCTTACCAACTTGCTCAACTCTTCCAGTCATTCTATGCATATAAACGTTAAACTTGTCCCACTTAAATGTAAAATGTGCCAGGGCTCAAGAGCTTCAGCTAAATGTGTTTCCATGCTTTCATAGTGTACATTAGAGCCCAATCAGGAGAAAAAAAAAATTGCCATGTCTACGCATACTATAGACAGAAAATGCATAAAGCAGAAAAGAGAAGAAAAAAAGTACTAAAAAAAAGTAGGTACCAAGCAGTGAGAGGAGGAGCAAAGGAACACAGAGGACAAGGCAGAGGGAAGAGGTAAGAGCATTCGGAGGCAAGGAACGATGAGGCTGATGCAAGACAGGAACAGCGGGAGGAAATTGGGAGAGGCCTTCATCCTGCAGTTGGCATAATATGACTATTGACAATGATGACGCATGAACACAATGTATCTTCACAAAATCCATGTGCTACGTACAGTGCCCTCAGCTCCTATTGAGAAGCATGTGGTTTCATCTCTGCTGAACTGCACTGAAAAGACTTCAGACTCATGGGCTACCCAATTTGCAATGCATTCATGAGTTCTCACATCTGAAAGAGAATGAAATGAGAATTAAAGGCAATAAATAAAATCTAGTTGCAAAGAAACAAAATTCTATTCCAACATATTAAAAGTGCAATAACATAAGCAACGCCAGAAAAGTGCTTCGTGGTTCCTGTTTCTTGAAGAAATCATTCTTATATGCTCAGTGCTTCACATAACTTAAAGCCTTTTAAAAATAGTGGCATGTTATTGATAAATGAGACCAATCGCATGTTGTTGGCAGCTGTTCGAGCAACTATCTGAATATATATATAATTAGTTATTAGTTCTACTCGGTTGTTTTGAGCGCATTACAAGATAAATAAACACCAACTAGCCCAATTTCGTTTTACTAGATAAAATTATGTTTCAGCACACAAAATGCAGAATTTGTATCATTTTTGTCACCTCAACTCAACATTTCTGTGCCTGTATTCAAGCATGAACTGCAAATATTTCCTAACATTTGCAAATAAGTGGCAACCACACATATGTGACACCTAGTTCCACCAGAAAAATATGTGCAGTTGCAGAATATTTAATGTCTCATTATTCCAATCAGGCCACCTGTACTTTCTTGCAGCAAATCTGTAAACAAAAGACCTTTGTACAAAAATAAAACAGGTTCAACATAGTGTGCACTACAATTATTAGTTGAAGATATGATACCTAGGTTAGACTACCATTTCTTCCACGTGCCTACCATTTCTACCAGACTACCATTTCTACCACGTGCTAACACACTGGCAGATGATTGAGGATGTTGAAATGCCATTAATGCTTACATGCAACATTAAAGCTCAAGCACAGCACAGTGCACATGGAAGCGAAGGGGGCGGGGGGGGGGGGGGGGGTCAAACGGGGCAGTGACTCCTGCCATAGCCAGTTGAGTAGGGCACTAGTTTTCCTCACAGCTTTTGTTATACAGTAGAGCACACTGACAAATGAAAGAGGCAGATAATTTAGAGCAATATCAAATGCCCTGGTAAATTTAAGAGCTCAGAATAGCAAGTGCATGCTTTGTTTCACTTCATGTCTGAACAAATACTCCAGAGTGACTGTTTCAAAGGTTCGGCAGCTCTACAGCTAATTGGCATGAATTGAACATCAGGTATAGTCAAGAAGACACCAAAAGGATGGGGGTTGTAACTATGACAAAGTTTTATCCCTCTGATAGGTACCCATGCCCAAACCAGAGGGTTCCAAAATAGGTTTCATGAAATTGGTTCCCTAGGCAGCATTTCTAAGTTCTGCAAATGCCCAAACTGAATTTGTCCCACTATCTTAAGTTCCACATGTGTCTCAAATCAGAGAAGTACTAAGGTTGCACCGCAGTTCCGATTTAACTTCACACACACCCACTCACTATTGGCTTCCCTTACAAGATAGACCCATGTGAAAACATGATGCGCAATGCATTGGTGCACTAATTGCTGGCACAACATATTGTCAGCACTGCACAAAGCACATGGCACTTGTGCTCACTAAGACACTCAGAAACACATAAGAAAAAACAGGTGCATGGTTCTGTGAGTTGATAGCAATAGGTGAATCTAACAGTGTCACGCTGGATGACTCTTGTGGGTAACAAAATACGACGGGAGTTTAGATAGCATTGTAACAAGAGACATGGGCATGTGAATTATGTGCACTGTCATTGGTGCATCATACATTCTCACACAGGCTAGCTTATTTTTGCACCATCATTAATTTCTAACTTGGCTAGAAAAGCACACAACACGCATTTTGGCAAGCAGCCATATATGATAAAAAGAACAGTGTTCTTCTCGTTCGTTTATTCAACATAGCAGTTTATCGTCTAATTGAAAAATGCCAAGTTCAACAGACAGAGGACAGAAATTCAAAGATACTTACACAACAGGGAAAACAAAGATAATGATTTTGCTTGCAATTTTCGAAATAAGTGTTCTCACCAAAAAGACATATATTGCCTCCTGATGTCCCACATAATAGCAGTTGGCCATTGTGGCTGAATACACAGCAATTCACTGATGAGCTGCATTTAAGGTGCCCCTGTAAATATGCAACCATAATAAATATTACAGATGAGTCTCATCCATACAGAAACACACACACAAAATGCAATATCAGAAACACGTGTATACAACCCACCGATGATCCATACATTCAGCTTGGAAAAGATCATGCTGATTATTTAAATCCTGCTACCTCAATACACCCATTTATAAACATATGTAAATGCCTATTGTTATATTGTTATTATACTATTGTGTTATATTGTAATGTTACATTGTTTTTGTGTTGATGTTACATTGCAACACACCATACAGTATTATCGAAGAAGCATAATGAAATACTGAAGTACTATTTTATTTGGGGGGGGGGGGGGCACAATCAAATCTCTCTTTGAATTTGCATCTTGAATAGATTATATTATTAAAACCATTTCAAATCATACATTTCGCTGAATATTATCCCTTTTTAAGAAGGTTACTGGCAACATGCAAGAGTTATCAAAAGAAAGATATGCACTGCCTGTGACAACTTTATGATACAGTAGAACTTCGTTAATTTGACTCCAGTTAATTCAATATCTTGGTTAATCCGATCCCAACCAAAGCTTCTAGCCAGCGCCCATGCGATTTCTATGGGCCCAAACTTTCGTTGTTCCAATCCTAAAATTGTCCTTCCCCAGACAATTCGAACTTGACCAGTCAGCACACACATACGCACCTGATACCTATGGTGACCCCAATAGCATTGAACGCACATCCCCCTCCCCACTCCTGTCTAAAACGCCTACTTTCGGACTGCTGTGTCTGTCTGTCTCTCTCTCTGTGTTTGTGCGTGTGTGTGTGAGTGTGTGTGTACGTGTATGTGTGGGTGTGTGCGAAAATTGGGCCGAAAATCGTCTGCGCGGTGCCATCGGACACAATACCAAAACCGCCTTTGCTGGGTTTGTATGCTTTACGACATAATACTGATGTACTGCAGCAAAGCTGACTTTAGAAAACCGGCTGCCACTATGCAACGCATATGGCCCATGGTCAGGCCCTTGCCCGTCTTTTTTTCTAAAAAGTCAGGTGCGCGTTAGATTTCTACTTTGTTTAGCAGCTTTAATCTCATTTCTACGTTAGTTTTCTACTTTGGGCACATAAAGTGGGTGCATGTTTGATTCGAAGGCGAGTTAGAATTCGGAAAATACTGCCATATCAATGAGCGGTGTGTTCTGCCGTTTTTTCTGCATCTTGTTTAATTCGACCCACCGGGTAATTCGAACGATTTCATCGGTCCCATCAGGGTTGAATTAATGCATGTCGACGGTAATAGTTTCATGTAACTCTTCTTGTCATCTGCCATGAAGACTTTCTCGATGGGATTACTGTTTTTGAGAACTTTTTTCAGCTTCACTCCATGCGTTACCCATTTCTTGCTCAGCTTCCTGGTCTTACAACTTGTTGAGCCAACCTGCTGGCCTCATTTCCTCTTATCACTACAGCCATGCAGTTGTCAATGCCTTATAGCTAATATGGCCTTTCTCTTTCCTTCATCATTAGGTAACCAATCCAGCAGTCTTCCCTCATGAACATTTGTTGCAATAGACGCAAATCATTCCACAGATGTACTTGCATCTATCAAACGCAATCATTGACAACAGTGCAGAAAAAGCTCCTCCTACAAATGTTGCTGAGCCTGCTCTCCTGTACTTTATGTTCACAAAAGTTTCCTTCATGCCTGTCATAGATATGGTCAGAAGGTTCTGGAGCAGTAAACAAACCTACTATGTTCAAGTACTATCTGCAGTCACTCAAATGGGAACAGCAGTGTGTGTGGAGAGTGCGTGGTTTTTGTGCAACCCAGCAAAAAAAAAAAATGAGTGGGAAGCTATATGACAAACTATGATGAGTCACGAACACCACTTGTGAGACATCACAGTTGATCGTATATGTTTGCTAGGTTACACAAAAACCATGCACTCCCCATACACTTTGTTGTATGCATTTGAACGACAGCAGATAGTACATGCAACTAAGAAGGGCAGTAACATGTATGGCAGATGTTAAAAAGAAAATTTGCTGTGCACACAAACAAGTACAGGATGTGTGGAGAACGCTTGCAGTGGCAAGCATGAACTTAGTGTTATGCTAGACAAACATACGCATGGTGGCGGCACATGGCCAGCCCACTTTTTGCATCTTGAAACTGACGCAGTGCTTGACTAACAGCATAGTGAATATGCACACAAGCCAGCACAGATAAAGGATGACAAGTCGATGTAGCGAACAGGAAACACAAACATGCACATGCTACAAGAGGTCAAACAGTGATCTTTAAGCAAATACCAGTTCTCCTTAAGAGCTATTTGTCACTGCATTTTTGATGAGCCACTGGCTATATACACATCTCAGATTCCTCATTTTAATTGCTTGTTTCTTCTCGATGTTACACTTCGCAAAAGAATTGACTTTGTTTAAGACAGCATGGCTGGTCATATCAATATCTTGCAAATCTGCTTTACTATAATTTTGATACAATGACAAAATCTTGATTCAATTTTGCAATGATTAATATCACAGAGAACTGAAATATACTTTATCCTGCCTGGATTCTGCTGGTCAATTTTCCTTTCATGCTGCCTACACAACAAAACCAAGGCCTTGAACTGCTTCATGATCACTGCACAACCTTAGGCCTCTGCATAAGTGGCTTCCCATGTTGCATGTCATGTACACTGTTCAGCATCTGCAGATGACCACTCTTTTGCTCTAAAGATTTCCTCTGGTGCTCAAAATCTACTTCAGCACTTCCTTCCGGCAGTGCAGGTATGATACCAAAGTACCTTTTCTGTATTATACTCCACAAGAACATTCATTGTTCTGTTAAACAGGAGCGAAATAATGTTTGCTATGCTGCAAACATTCACTAGTTTGGTACTCTTTATGGACTTCTTGGCATATGAAAAGTATTTTTCAAAAAAATCAGTAGCAGTATTGTGTAGCATTGTTCCTTCTTGGGAACTAGACAAGTTTTATCTCTATGCAAATCATGTGACAAGTACATTCTAAGCAACTGCAGACCCATTTTTCCAACTTTCTGACCAGCAAAGTTCTTGTATGCATTATTTACAAACACATTAAACACATTATACAGCTTCTTAAATGAAACTTGCTACATAACATCACACAGCATGGCTTGCAGTTCATGTTTCATAACCCAACTTACAAAATTTGCACATTATATTTATTCTCAGTTGTACCCTAATAATTAGATTCATGCCATACATTATATTTATTCTCAGCTGTACCCTAATAATTAGATTCATGCCATAACAAATGATTTTTTAAAGCATTTTACTGATCTTGTGCACAGGTATCGGCATTTGTTGGAATGGCATTGCAACTAGCTGATGGCTGCTATGTTGAAGGACTGCACTCATTACAAAAGCATGAGAGCTCACTGTGGCTGTTGCAAAAAGACTTTTGCAAGTGAATGCCATCAACATTTTCAACATTCAAAGTTGTTCAAGCATTGCTCACACCACAGAACCCTTCAGCAGTAGATTTCATCAGGACCGTAAAGCTTCTCAAAAAATGAAAAGATTCAAGATCTTCAGAACTGCTTAGCCATTTCAAGTTTCACTGGCACTACCATGCACCAAAGCCTTCTGCCAATTACATTTCAGTGTTTCACAAAATTGCCTTGAACTGTGACTTCCATACACTGATGACTGACACAGGCACCTCAAAAGGATTGACAACTGATATTTATTGTACCGATATTTTATTGCGGTAACAATTAAACAAACACTCCAGGAGTATTTTTGCCGCTGTCGTGGTGTCCCAAACAAAATCCAAATGCAAGGAGAATGAGCTATCCGCACACCATATGCTGCGAGTGCAAGGCCAAGCATGCAAAGGCAAGCATGCAAGGGCACACCGAGAAAGATTTGGTAGATGGCATTAAGGTCCATAGATAAAACAAGTTTACAAAGTAGCGACACTCCATTGTTCTTTGCACCGACCTCCTCACACTCATGTTTACTCTCTCTTTTCTACTTCAATGGAGTCTGTGATTGGTGCATCACTTGCAAGTGATGTGCTAAATGGCTAGAGGTGATATTTAAGATATTGCAAAAGGTTCGAAACTACTGCACATGCTCTAAACATTTGGTCGGAGTTCTGCCGGAAGAAAAGGCGCAGTCATAGCCAAGACATAGGGCAGCGTTTTAGACTGTGCTACAACAGCTGGCATAAAAAAGCACACAGCGCTGTATTAATCTGCATGAGAAGCTCCTTCCAGCTCTGTGGAAGCTACTGGCGCCTCGGACAATGAGGAAGGCGAAGACATCAAAATGTTTTCGTCCGCGTTTTGTTTCCTGCTACCAACGCCTGTAGTGTGCCAAGTGTCCACAGTGTTCGTCATTGCGCAACAATACGCAAATGGGGCATTGTAGCTGACATGCGATTTATATTCACCTTATGCAAGCACCTGCGTTTCCATACATTGCAGCCTTGGCTCTGCTAAATGCCGCTTGTGAGACAGAGTATACTTCACTACAGGCAATTTTTTTTTTTTAGAGTGAAACGCCACTCGTGTCAGAGCTCCGAAACAGCTGTATGACCAGGCCGTAGTTGCGAACATGCAGCTGGACGCCGGCGTCTGTGATACATCACAACTACAATTGTTTCGGTGCTGTAACTATAGGCCACGTTTACTTAAATGCTGAGGCTTCGTTTGATTTACAGTACACTTTTTTTTTCAGTGGTTTCTTCAAGTTTGCTTAGCCGACAACAGGGGCAAACGTCCTTCCTAGTATGCTCACCCATGCCGCGTCGTCTGCTTGGCATCTAGTTGGCGTTTGCTCCTCACCGTCATTGCGTACCGTACAAGGGCGGAGTAGAAAATAATAATGCAATGAACCATCAGGCTTTTAAAGTGTTCTGCATCGTCAACGCATCATCATTTCTAAGGCCTGTGGAGCCATCTGCTAGGTTAAATTCAAACCTTTTTCTATACTTTGGTAACGTCTGTGTAGGCCTAACAGCATCAAAACAAACAGCTGATCTCAATAACAATGACAAATCATACCTAATGTCCTGCCCTCAGCATGAGGTGAGACTAAGCCATGGCTGATTTCATCTTTTATTTCTTGCCGTCGGAGTGTAGAGAAATTAAGTAACAAGCGTGAATTTGGATCTAAGCTGGCGCATGCGAGGGAGCATGCGAGGCGCCATGGCTAGTGGTGTAAAATATAAAACATACACAATGTTGTTAGTTGGACAGCGCGCATTATGCCTCTATTATACTGTACATTATACTTTGAACTAAGCAATTGCTTATTCGATATGTGATTTGCTTCTATCAAAACGTACATGTTTCTATTCAGTGTGATAACTCACACCAAACATTCCCTTTTTTATGCATGCCCTTATTAGTTTTGACCCTTCTTGGGGGCGCTCCAGTGCAGTTCGGGGTGGAGGAAACCAGCAGGAAAGGAGGAGTGGCGCTACCTTGAAAACTTGATTTATCTAGGGACCTTAGATGGCGTGCTTGATGCACGCCATCTACCAGCATGCCCAATGTTGGAGGACATGTGAACAAGCATGCACTAGTGAAGGAGACCACCTGTCTCCTTCTTTAGTCCTGCCATGGCTGTGCGTGGCTGTTCGCGTGGCTGAGCGCATACATGGCCCACGCACCGTATGTTTGAGGTCATCTGCGATGGGCATCAGGGTGAAGGACAAGCGTGCAAAGGCGCGCCGAGATGGCTGGTGGCTTCATGCACGCTGCCTTCCTACGTGCCTAGTGTTGCAGGTCGCGTAAAATGAGTTTTGGAGATGCGGCACAGTTTAAATGGTGAAGCGAGCACCAGCACAAAATTTTCACTTTAGGACAAGCATACACACTCCTGGGGACGCTGCCAGCACTTCTCATCACGCTTTCGTTGTGACAGCGAGTGCTCGCGGTCATTCAGTGAAATCTGTTCATGTTTGTCTGTGCGTGCGTAACACCATGCTTATTTAGTTAGTAAGCAAATGTTTACTGTTATCTATATGCCTATAAAACTACGAATCTTGCTTCGTGTCAATGTCTAATACTTTTTTGTCGCTATCAATGCTTCACCTTTGAGGTGAAACTGATTTTTTAAATTGCAATGCAAAGTGCACCATCCAGGATGCCCAATCCTGCAGTGGCTACACAGAAAACACTGTGTAACATTTTTTTATATAAGAATTCTTTTATCTGCAATCATGATCATGTTTATGTAGCCCTGTGCTGGAAACAGTGATATATAAGTGCAGTAGTGATTGTACACCAGCATGAGAGAGAAGGCAACATAAGTGCCTTAGCTGCAGGAAATTAATCTATTGTTTTTCAAGGCAATCATAATGTGGCTAATGCTTTCAGAACTGTTGAGTTACAGTAGTTCTACAATAATATAGTATACACATTCTTCCTCAGTACAACTGTCTTTTATGCTCCAGTCCTTTCCAAGCCAAGCCAAGGTCTGCCAGTAGAGGCAATGCAGACACTTTTAGCATTGGGCTCTTACAGAATAGTGAGCTGAAGTGTTTCATATCTCACAGTGAAACCACAAACCATTGCACACATCACTGGGGGACTCGCAAACTCATATGCATGCAAAAGCGCATATAAATGCAACCATGCTAGGGAAGACTCTGCTGGACATCATATCTGGACTCACTGCAGCAACAGCAGTGCTGCTAATAAACATGAACTTCTTTTCCATCAATATATGCATTAGAAAGTGTGAAAACTTTTCGATTTTATCAATAAAGAGCGCATTCTTTAACTTGCACCATAATCACAATACACATTTCATTCAGTTTTTGGTCCCTTTCAACTAGTAAATAGTCAAATATTACTGGGAGTTCAGACTGTCCCGAACAAGATGTTCAGAGTACAATCTTGACTGAGCAAGGTCGTACTACCACTACAACTACTAAAATGCGGACTTATATATTACGCTGCAAGATATATTTATAAATGGGATCAGAGATCAAAATCAGCAACAGCTACAGTCGGGTACAACTTTAGAAGGCAACGGCATTTGCCCCTCAAAGGCGGATGCACATGAGCCTCTATCAATGGGCGCACATTCTAGATTGACGTCATGAGCCAGACGGCTCGTGAACCCGCTGACGGAGAACACGGCAGCCCGCGCTTCGAGCGGGGCCGAGTCGAGTCAGCGGGACTATTTCCTCAGTCGCGGAGGCAATCGGCTGCTGTGCTTCGGTCATCTGGCCGGGGCCTTTCCTGTCTTCTTAAGTCATACCCAACTATAGTTGAGTGCAACATCACGCCCAAATGTGCCTACACATTAGTGCTGGCAAGGGCTCTTACCACAACCCAACAGTGAAAGGTGCACACATCTTTTGATGGTACAGGGCACAAGACAGAATCGATCAAGAAAAGAAAGCCACAAAGAACAAATGCAAAGCCCTGCGATTGCTGCCCCAGCATGCATCCACCAGAAAATTGTAAGCATGTGTCATCTACCTGTACATTACACAGTTAAGAAAAAGGGTCGCACTGCAGCCAAAAGGTTGCTTCATGCACAAAGAACAGCTGTAAAATAAGTAAACGTAAACAATGATGAGCTCATCAATTAGCAAGAGAAGTAGCAATTTTCTTCCCTTCTTTATTTTCAGATTTATTTATTAATGTGTTAGCACTAGGAGTGTCAAAGTTGAACAAAGTGGGGATGTGTGAAGTGTGGGAAGCTGGTCACATGGCAGAGCTAGAGAGGCTATGGGAGAGCTTCGAAGAGTGTGTACGTGTGTATTATGCGTATGTGTAGCAAGGTAGACATTTGGGCGAGTTGGTAAGGGTCCACGGTGAAGTAGGTGAGTGAAAATGACACAGACAAAGCCGAAGAAAAGGAGAACACGAGCACTTGTCCTTTCTTTCGGCTTTGTCTGTGTCGATTGTGCTCCCCTACTTCCCTACGTGTATATGCATATGTGCGTATAGGTATGTATGTATGTATGTGTGCGCACACACACGTGTGCATGCGTTCGTGTGTGTGTGTGCATTAAAAGACGGCGAATGTGTAATTTCTTCAGTGTTTGGTTCAATACGAGAGTGGTGAGTTGATGTGAAACGTTACCTTGCATGCACCGCTGCTGTTTGTCTGCTTAGTACATAGAATACACAGGGAGACGTGCTTGCTCCGTTGCAGGGAGCAAGCACGTTTGCTCCATAGAGACACGCTTGTGACGTGGCGTCACAGCCAATGGGAATTCAGGTGCCGTTTCACTGCTACAGATGCTGGCTTTTGCACTCCAATGGGCCATTCGACGCTTTCGCATCAGTAATTTTTTATTTTTATTTTTATTAAGGAGACCCGCATGTGAGAAGGACATCATTACGACACATGAAGGATGGACACCAATTGTACAGCACTAGGCTGTCACTGCATGTGAGATGCACACCATCATTTCCAATGTATCTTGATTGATAGCAGTGAGTACCCTCTTACCTGGAGCTGCTTGCTTTTCAAGTCCCACAGAAGCAGCTTCCCTGGGGCAGGTGCAGTTGTTACCATGGAGGACTCCGAGTGAAGTGAACTTACCACGACTGGCTCTACTGGACTGCATGCTAGGCAGGCAACACTATGGACACAGAAGATTTGTCAGTTATTTCCTGGTTATACATACAAAGAATTCATAAAGCCAAAAATAGATTGCCCCCTAAAGGCAACATTTGAAGAACTGCCTCATGATACGTACTTCATATAAACTCTCTCCATAGACTAATTACGATGGCGAAGTGACCCCATTATAACTGTAATATTTCTGGAGCAGAATTTCAAAAAAAAAAAAAAAATGTGAAGTAAACAAGTGCACTCACTTGCTGTAAGAGTAATTTATGTTTTCATGTTGAAGCTACACTGACCCTAGAGTATGCAGAGAGGAATATGTCACTGTGTGTGTGTGACATACCGTAATATGAAACTTTAAAGTGTTTGAGCAAAAATGTCAAAATGAAAGTGCAAATGTTTCCTGACCACCGTATGCCAGAAAAATGGCAATCAGATAATTTCAATTAAGCAAGTAAGGGGACATATAATTCATAATGCTGCCTGTCAAGATCAAGATCCACAAAAAAATGATGGATTCTATCAGTAATTAAAACATTGAGCTCTAAGGTACAATTATGCAGCTGAAATATAAGCAATATGCATAAAATGCGTCTTGCTGCAAAAGTATCCAATTATTTAAGATAATTTACTCGTGATGAGTATTTTTAATACTGGCCGCACTATTTTAGTTTGTCCCATTCTGCAACAGCATTTACTTCATTTCCACAAAATAACACATTGTCATGTTCTTGACCAAAATAGAGAGTAGTTAATTCTCTAAAGTTATAAGCACTCAATACATCTTACTATGGCAAGAACTGAATTTCTGTTTGTTTAGTTGAACCATCTAGCTAATCTCAGAAATCTCTGTTGCCAAACATGGAATAAGTCACTAAAAAGGAAAACACAACAAGCACACAGTTCCCTTCTTTCTAGTCCCTCAACCTATGTTTTGCACAAACAGATGATACGGGTCACAACCACCAAACTGACCAAACTTTCACATAACTCGATAATATCTCATTGCACAACCTCTAACAAAATGTAACTGTAACAGCTAACATTTATGCCTGCCAAAGATTCAAGGATAAATCAGGCAGCAACTTCAGAAACAAAACTAATTAGACCAGTTCAGAAGCTATTACTGATTGTATGAGTTACACCAACCTGTGCTCTTTAAGAACAGATGCAGACTCAGGCACGATATCAAAAAGGGCTCTCCGTTCCTTGGTGTCATACAACCGCAGGTTTCCCTGCTTGAGCCCATAAACCAACTGAAAAGAGCAATGTAATGGAGGCATATGGGATGTTAGCTTTGCAAAAGCATTGAATCATAATCAAATGATTGAATCATTTATCCCAGCAACTCAGAGAGATCATTAATATTGATAATGCCATGTCATATGACATTCTCAGACCAGAGACACGTGCATTGAGCATGAGAGCGCACACCCCCTTTCCTTCTGCATTTATCCGCACACGCGCACCGGCAAACACGAACACATCTCACTCGATGACCATGGACACTCGCTGTCAGAACACTGGCACGAAGAAGAGTGGCAGCAGAGGTGAGCAAATGTGTTCTCACCATGTACCATTTGGCCCTAAAGACCTGCCGTTTAATTAAAGATATGGCCATAAGAGTTCAGCACACTCCACTACATTATTCACAGTAATTTGACAATGAAATATCATTATGCAGTCCTCATCTTAAGCCTTGTAGAATATGTCAGCTCAATACATAGGCAACAGTTTTGCAATCTTGCAGTTCTGCTGAACCTATTGAGGACATCTGTGACCTCTTTGAAGTGCCACACACTCTTTGTGGATGTTATCAAAACTGCCTGCTGAGCAAGTCTTTGTCATGACAAGATGGCTCTAATATGTATAAAATATTTAGCATCCCTGCCATATGAAACAATTGCCAAAGGGCTAGCATGCCACGTTTAACAGATGCAATTTTTACTCTAAGGCAATACAATACTTTGTCATTAAAAGTCAAAATAAAATAACATAGGTTTCTTTTGACATATAAGGTAACAGCTAAATGATACCAGCCACAGTATGTTTTACTGATCGTAAATCTCTTCCAGAAGGCACAGCTTCATATCATAACTAACCATATCAGCATCGCAAATACACAGAATAATGCCAACACATGCCATTTCTGTTATTTATTCATCAATAGTGGTATCAGCGACCTCTGTGGTTTACTAAGTAGTTTGCCATTTTTCTAGTGGACATATGGTCTTATTATTGGGTGCCTTCCAGCTAGGTCTTTAATTTTCCTTTCATCATGCACTAAACATTTTTGAAAGCTGCAACAGGTACTTCTAACTGAAGCAGTACACTAAGCACAAAATTAAATGTAGCAATGCAACAATGCTTACCTATGAAGAGTAGGCAATACAACACTTTTGCTGAATATGAACCAAAGCAGTTCAAAAATACAGTGTTCTGGGCACCTGTGAACCCTACAGTTACAATCCTTTGAAGGAACAGCAGAAATAGTGCCTTCCTCCAGAAATGAAAAGGTGTAATTCATTAATGAGGGCCTATTCTGCTGTTTGACACAACATGAAGTTTAAGGAAAGCAGTTTGCATTATTAATTAGCCACTTATAAGACAGATAAGCCTCCATTTATGTTTTCCATATGATGCCTTGCATGCATTAGAAAGGTATTGACGGTTACTTAATGTTTGATTGGGAAAGCCACCAGGGGGTTGTAATAGTATGTGTAGTCCTGAAAGGCAAATACATTTTTATGTGAGAACTAATTAGTTTATAGATTCTTTGTACTTTTTCTCCAGAACAAAAAAGGACCCGTACTTCTCTAATAACTGTCATTATAAGCCAAAGCTTCTACTTAGCCCGACATAGTCTTTTCAAAAGTGTTACCCACTTCATTCAGTTATTTTTCCTTGTTTAGTATTAAGTACATTATTTAGTATATTTAGCTTACACAGTTTGTTGCATGTGCGACAGGAAGTTTGTCTCGGTGCTGTTGATTTTGAAAGGCATGCACCACCTTGTTTTCAAGGACACAGAACTGCCGTAGTTGAATATATAGATAAGAAAAGGCAGCCCTACCCCATTACAAGTTGTCAAGAGAAATTTTCAGTGGTTGACTAGCTGTGCTTTAAATGCATGAAACATGTTCAATGGTTTTTAGGAGATTACTGTAGACTCTTCTACACTCTGCTTCACCAACTTCGTGCAGTGAAAGCTAGGGCTATTATCGACCATTTAGTAGTGACAGCAAGCTCCAGAGAAGGGCTCGCTTGTTGTGTGGTATTAATCCTTCCGAGAAGCTTCTACTCAGTCAGCGTTGCACACTGGACAGTCAGAGAAGTACAATGGAAGAGCCATTCTTCTGGTTCGCTGATGCGACCCCTAATACTGCACGGAGTTGGTGAGATATAGTTTAGTAGTTGGCCAAATATGTGCATTAGCCAAGCTGAACTTGGTGTGATGATGACAATGTGCATACTTTCCAGCAGATGCTTTCATAAGTCCTGCAACTTTCGATGCATGTTTATAATATTGCGAGTGGTGATGGGCTAGAATCTGTCATTACAATAACCACTACCATTTATTAGAAAAAGAAAAAAGCCGAAAGAAAATCTTATCCTTGTGCTTCACATGATGCTGCCTTGTCCAAGTCTACTTCCTCCACAGTGCATAGAAATTAGGAAAAAACAGGTGCAAAAAGCTAAACAAACGGAGAAAAAGGCAGGAAATGTGAATAGAGATGAATATATAAGTGATGACTAGACTACTTAATAGTTTTTTAAGTGTATTTGTTGATATAAAATTGACCAATAAGCTATTCCACTGGAAAAATTAACATTTAAAAGTAATGTCTGCAATCTTCACCCCATTTTTAGGACTGCTCAACCAGTGCTTTCTCTTTCGATCAAGCGGCTTTTTCCCAGCTCCTGGCTCACAAGAGGAAGAAAGTTCTGGACGAAAATTCTGAAAATTCTATGAACCAGTCATGTCCTACAAATCAGTGACTACACAAACCAGCCTTTAGTCAATGCTATGAACTAAAAAAGTTGTCGCAGTTTCACCTGAAAGGCGAAGCATCAATTGCGATAGCAAATTTGTAGGGAGCTATACGGAGTAATGATATTAGCTTTATCAGCTGTATAAACTTGGACATGCAGCAGCGCCGGCAACACGCAGAACTGTTGTCGACGCCGTCGGCGTTTTGCCCGCGTTCGCTCAAAATGCGTGCGGCGTTGGTGACTGTTGCCGGAGCCTCTGATATAAATAGGCACTTGGTGCCGCAGCTAAGCGTCGCCTCCCTTCCCTCCCCCTCCCCCACGGCCTCTCGCGCGTCGGAAGAAGGTGCGTTTGCTCGACATATATGATGATTGTAAAGGAGGAAAGAGACGCCTACTTCTGCAGCCCTTAAGCGAGCATGGAGCAGAACGCGCGTTTGTTCTCCGCCGTGCGTTCACTCCCCGTGAAAGCGCGCACCCCTCGCGCCCTTTCACTCGCACATACAGCGTTCGGCGCGCGGCGACGATTTCATCTCCATTGACGTCATACGAAACCTCACGGCGACGGCGACGCCGACGCCGACGGCAGAAATCTGCTTTTGAGTGTCCATATAATTGCTATCGCAATAATAAATATAAAAGCCACACTAACAACAACAACAACATAGTAATTCTAGTTCAATAATGTGGCCACAAGGCCCCAAATGATATCTATATCAATGTGTTACACCCCGCAGTTTTCCAGACTGGTCATTAGGCTACCTCTGATGCATGGAAAGTAGGGAGCCTACTCTGTTCGCTTGAGCATTGACTTATGAACTCAAGCCACATAGATGACTTTAACTGAAGACTCCATACATCGTCAGCAAGAAGCTTGTGTGTGTAAACAATCCCCGTCACAACGCCACAACTACATGCAGAGAATATGCTGCAGATACAAGAGGTGCAGCTGCAGCTACCTTGAGTTACAGTCAAAAGGAACAAGAAAAGATGTAGATGCAGGTGCAACTGGCTATCGTACACTTGGAGATAACAAGAGAGCACTTGAACATAATCACCACTTGCCAAGTGATCGTGCTTGTGCACCCACTCCAGGGCTGTCACACTAGACTTGGACGACACAATAGTGGCCAGCGTTCTTGGAGATGGGTTGGAACTCCAGACCCTACAGTGCAGATGGGAAAAGACTGGCATCTGGAGTCTTAAAAGGTGCATGCAATGTAAGCTAGAGCAAAAAGTTCGTTTCAAAATCATGGCCCACTTTATCACACCGGCTGTGTCGGCACTGGCCAGGGTGCCTGAATTGCTGAACTTGCAATGGGTGATGCACGACTGATGTTCACTGTACTCCTCCTAGAAATTAGGAAGAGTCAGCTTGTGTGGCAGTGGGAAGGCCAAAGAGACATGCTCAGATTTGCAATGTTGGACTCACTTGATTAAGCAAGAGCAACTTGTCCTCCTCACCTGCCAGTAGGGAGCAGAGTCAAGGCATGGATGGTATTATGATAAAAAACCGGCTTTATTCACAAATGACCAAGTATTCTTTTATATACAAGGAAAGTCAGCTTTTACCAGAAGAGCTCTTCAAGAAAAAAGTTGACGCCGTTGCTCGTTCCAGCTTCTCTGCAAGCCGACCTAACGTTACATCCTGAAATAGGTGCATGCTATAGCAGTTCAATTTGATGCTTTATAAAAAGAAATGCATTATTAAGATGCAACGCAGTACAGCTGCAAAATTCTCACAATGCCAGTGCATTACGCACCTTCAGTTGTAAAGAAGATGCTGTCGAGGTGTCTTGGGGCAATGTTTGGCTTTCAGAAGTGCTATTGGCTGGGGGTCGTTTTGTTTTGTCTGCCAGAGGAATGAAAAAGAAAGGAATTGGCAAAATTTTACCAATAATGAACTTCTAGGCATCTCCTTTACACATGCTGATGCAACTTAATTACCATATATGACACATGCATATGCTGCAATATTATCCCACCACATACTGGCCTGTGAATATGCAGAGCACACGTTACTATCTAAGCATACTTGTGTAAAACACACATTTTCTATAGAGTTGTGTTGCATTCCAGGAAATAATAATTTAACTGAGCAGCTTCTGTGTCAGCAATTCAGCACTACACAAGGCCAATAAAAGATCAGAGCACCAATCACAACAAACACTAGCAAACAAGCATCAAATAAATATCACTATACTCGCGGAACACTTTCTGTGGCAATGAAGGAAAAGCTACGGAGGCAAAGCGTGCGCAAGTAAAAGCATTCTTGAAAAAAGACCCACATTATCACCCGCGTTAGCTTAAGCTAGGAAAGAGAAAGCATTAATATTTACAAGAACAAAAGACAAAATACACCACTGAGTGTTAAATATGACTTTTTTTTTTTGCTTTTCTCTTCAGTGTCCAGGCAAATGCAAAACTGTTGCATGTGCAAGCGACGCCGATTCAGTATCTGTTCCAAGAAACAGAAAGCACTGCCTAGCTGGACTACTTGGTACGGTAACACATCTGCAGATGCTCTGCCCCAATAGCTTTCCCTTCATTGCCACAGAAAGTTGTCCACGAGTATAGTTATGTGCTATCAACTGGTGAAAAAGCAACCTCCAAGGCCTCTTCTTAAATTAGAAGAAACAAAAAGAGTCTGCTTTTGTCATAGGAAATGCAATGGTCACAGTCTTGAGAACAGATAAAAAATAATAGTAAAACTGATCATCTTATTGCACAATGCATCAAATGGCTAGTTTGTTCACATTTATTAAGCATGTCGAACAAGAGCTACAGCCATACAACATTAATAACCATAAATACAATGCGTAATGAGACAATGAAAGAAATCACACTACATTGCCGTACATATTATGAAAAAGTACAGGTCATGTAAAAAAAATGTTCATGTAAAGCATACAGCATAATCATACAAGCCATACTGCTGTTTGTACATGCGGCTTACACAGAGCCAGATACAATAAAATTCAGCAGGAGGCACTCCACTGCATGCCACCCGTCCACTGACAACAGTTCAGGGCTGCCACAGCAAGAAAAGATAACATGCACTACTACAGTTTCAAAACAGTAACAGCAAAGTGTGACCTAAAATATCCATGGAACTCAGCTGACACCAGTACAATCTCTACAAAAGCATCACTAACTTTGCTCTTCTGAAGTCTGTTTCTTTTGGTCTGCTTGCAGTTTGCGACCAGTCACAGGTGAAGTTTGAATGTTGCCAAATGTCCGCATAAGTGCTGGTAAAATTCTTCTGCCTCCCTCAGCAGCTGGAGCCTCCCTGAAAAACAATGCAGCATCAAAAGTAACTACACGAAATATAAACTTCCACAAAATTGACCATAAAACAATGCGAAAAGCAAGTGATTTCTCCCTTGCCAAGCACAGAAGCCTACACCTGTTCAATATTTGTGCATTTGTTCAATGTTGCGCACTGGCAAATGCTCTCACAAAATAAAATATATAATACAAATATTTTCTACGTTCAGCCACATAAATGACATTGTGCCCCCACAAAAGCGAATAGGTAGTTTGATTACAAATTAGTCGTGCAAGATTAATGAGAATGTTTTCAGGTAGTAGCATCACCAGCATGATTCTTTATTGAGTATTGCTTCAGCAGGGCCATATCAGTGAGATCTTACAAAGAAAGAAAAGAAAATGTTCGCCTTAAACAGTCTGTCCATTGGACTGTCACTCTGTAGACAAAACAATACTGAAGCAATTTGAATTAACAGTGGCACAAGCGACATTTGTCCTGCTTCTCAATGAACAACGAGGCTGTCATGGATGATGACAACTATACTCCATTTCATACACAGTAGGCAATGCTACAAGGGCTAGAAAGACTTCTGTCAGTACTCACATTCACAACCAAAAATATATTGTGTCACATATGAAAGACACAGGTAATGCATCATGCAATTCAATGTAAAATTAGGTCTCATACTTTCGTGCTGCAAAATATGACATACTTGTTACATGGAAAGTGTCGCAGATCTTAAATTGTTTTATTTACCACTAAATGAGCCGAGTTACATGTTTCTGCAACCAGTGGCCACAGTGCACCACTGGCACTCACGACCAAAACATACTATGTTGCAACAATACCTTGGTTTGGGCGAATTGGTTCATCTTGACAGTTTTCATAAAAACGGGCTAAAAACTAACCCCATGAAGAGAGAATAATGACGGTTGTAATTCAGGCTGTATTCACAACAATTTGTACACATATGTGTCTTGTGCTATAATTATTCTAAATTTTTTAGAGGACTGGGCAGTAAGATGTAGAATTGGCACATTCTCAATTATTTTTTTCCATTACTAATAGATGCGAGAGGTTCAATTCTGCAGTAGTCCCCCAGACCAAATGACAGCAGTTTAGACACGAAGCAAAGAGGATATTATAGATCAACAATTTTACTGACTGTGGAATTAAGTAGCCGTTCCGATTCAAAATTCCCGTTAACGCACCTAACTTCTGTAATATTGCATTGATATGGTCATCCCATTGCAGTGATTCTGAAAAATTAACACAAAGTACCCTAATAGAGCTAACTAGCTCTATCTCTGAGCAGCGAAACAACAAGGTTACCTTTAGCAGAAATATGCCTACCTATAGAATGAAAAATCACAGCCTTTGTTCATTTTTGTATTTACCTTTCATTGGTTATTAGCTGTCCACGTGCTTAATTCCTCTAAAATGGCATTGGCTTTAACAAAACGATCAGCATCTGATAAAGACAAAACAAATATACTGGTGTCATCAGCATAAATTGTAAATTTATATTCTGAGAAAATATGGACTATGTCATTTATGTATAAATTAAATATCAAAGGCCCGAGAATACTACCCTAGGGCACTCCCGAGATTATTTCAATAAGGCTAGTTGGTATGGCATCCTTCTGTTGACTGCGCTATACTGTTTTACAAAGGACGAAAAAAAAAACTGACACACATGTGCACAATATTATTTGCTTTCTGTCTGACACCATTTCATTCATCATACAAACTGAAACCTTTCAGAAAGATAACTTTTGAATAGCATCAGGGGAAGCCCACGAATGTCGTAGTGACTTAATTTACCAAATAAAGTTTAATGACTTATGAAATCAAAGACTCGTGTGAAATCAACCAAAATTCCAAGAATAAATTGTTTTTCTTCAAACTTATCCAATATATATATTCCTTCTAGTCAAGAAGAGCAAGTTCTGTTGATCGATTTTCTTAGAAAACCATACTGACATTTCGTTATCATGTACTGGTTACAGAAAGGATATACAGTTAAACCTGGATACAGTTAAACCTGCACATAACGAACCTCCATATAACGAATTCCTGGATATAACGAAGTTTTTATATTCCCCGCCATTACTCCATAGAAACACATGTATTTGAGACCTCTACGTAACGAAGTGGCAGCGGGAGACCCCCCTCGAAATAACGAATTTTCCCGTCGACAACCTGGAGATTTCGGCCCAAATTTTGTCATTTTTGCGCGAGCAGCAATCGGAAGCACCTTCTCTGCCGCGACGGAATGCGAAGCGGCGGCGGCGCACTTGGCGCGCTCGAATTCACGGCGACTGCGAGGCGAGAGCGAGCGCACGTGTGCGAGTGTGCGCAAGGCGGGCCTGCATCTCTCGACCCGGCAATCTTGCCGCCGCATGCGTGACCTTTTCCCCTCCCTTCATTCAAACCTGATCCCGCCGCTTGCTGCAGCTGGCCTAGCCGGCCAAGCCGACACTCTCCTTTTCCAGTTGATGTTGCCGAAGGAAAAAAAAAGTGTTTTTTTTTTTCAACGTGCTGGCAGTGCCACTCTTTGGATACTGCGCAAGTCTTTTGGGAATTTGTCAATTTCGTTATATCCAGGTTTACTGTATAATGAAATTGACAAATTCCCGAAAAACTTCATTATAAAGAGGATTTCGTTATATGCAGGTTCGGCTTGACAATTCGAAAAAGAAACGCTTACCGTATTTACTGGATTCTAACGCGCCCTCGATTGTAACGCGCACCCGTTTTCTGTTTTCGTCGAAGCACTCATCCTTGGAATGTCACACCAGGTACTGGATGCGTGGACGCGTGTCATTTCGCACAAGTGCGAGGCATCGGAAACGAAGAGCGAGCGACACGATGGCGTTGTAGCATCGTATAGTGTCACCTAGTGTCAGGTTACTGAAGTGAAGTGCACAGACTTGCGCAGTAACCAAAGAGTGGCGCTGCCAGCGCAATGAAAAAAAAGGTTTTTTTTTCCTTCGGCAACATCAACTGGAAAAGGAGAGTGCCGGCTAAGCGGGCTAGGTCAGCTGCAGCAAGCAGCGGGATCAGGTGTGAATGAAGGGAGGGGGAAAAGTCACGCCCGCGGCGGCAGGATCGCCGGGTCGAGAAATGCAGGCCCGCCTCGGGCACGCTCGCACGCACGCACACGTGCGCTCGCTCTCGCCTCGCAGTCGCCGTGAATTCGAGCGCGCCAAGTGTGACGCCGCCGCTTCGCATTCTGTCGTGGCAGAGAAGGTGCTTCCGGTTGCTGCTCGCGCAAAAATAACAAAATTTGGGGCGAAATCTCTACTCCAGGTTGGCGGCGGGGAAAATTCGTTATTTCGAGGGGGTCTCCCGCTGCCACTTCATTACGTAGAGGTCTCAAATACATTTGCTTCTATGGAGTAACAACGGGGAATAGAAAAACTTTGTTATATCCAGTAATTCGTTATAAGCAGGTTTAACTGTAGTCGATTAGAGATTATTTTCTCTAAACATTTAGAAAACCCAGGCAATATCGACACTGGTCTGCAATTAGAAACGTCTTTTTTGTTTCAGACTTAATGGAGGTCTAGTTGGTTAGTCATGATGGAATATGGCAGCGCACTTTGAAATAACGACGTAACACAGAATGAATGAACATGAGCGCTGTACTGCAACTGTTGGTTTATTGCTATACATAAATACGCGTTCCAATGCATGCGTGGAGCACTTCAGAGAAGATAAACAGATTATTGAACACTCATATGAGCTAACAGCCATCATGCTGCACGAAACTTCGTACTTCACAAGCCTTGATTATTCACAAAAAAGAAAAAAAAAGGAGAACGAAAGCAAGTGAAACATACCTTCTGACATTGCCGCGTTCAGATACATAAATAGCTTTTTTCTTTGTCAGATAAGGCAACCGAGGTGACACTGATGCACTTTTCCTTCCACTTCGAAATCTCAGCTGCTTCTATCAATTTGATGTGTCAGCTTGTTTCTTTCCCTGCACACCAATTTCGTACCCCTTCAGTTCCGGCACGCAGCCACAATCCCTACAATGAAGGGCAAGGTGAACAGTGTCTTTTCTACATCAAGACGTATTTTTGGGCTAGTTGGTTCATCTCGGTAGTAAAACCCCACCAGAAAACACAAGGGACCAGATGAAGAAGACCAGGGAAAACAAGGGGAATGCGGGAGATGGCGATTCAAGACGATGAGTAACACGAGAACAAGGTGAGAGCAGGAGCCAACGTTTCGACAAGTGGACTTGTCTTCTTCAAGGCAACTTATGCTCTCCTCGGCACAGTATATATAGGTAGGGTTCTTCTAAAGGGGAAAGAAGGTAAGGCGGGTGGGTGAGGTAACGAGCGAGAGAGTGTTAGCGGCGAGGGTGTAGAATTGAAAAGAAATATAATGCACTACTGATAGTCGGTGGAGGAGTTTGAGGCAGCAACATGTGTTAGTAGGTTGACGTGCCATGGCAGGTTCCTCTTTTCATGGAAGGGGTCTGGACAAAAGGTAGGGGGGTGTCTGCTCTGCTGGAGGTCAGTGAACTATCGTGTCTGACAGGGAGAATAAAAGTAGCAGCAGAAAAATGGTGTTCGGGCGCACAAAAAAAAAGTAAAGCGGGGGGGGGGGGGGGGGGGGCGTAGATATATAGATAAAAGAACGAAAGGATTGAGTGAAAGCAAAAGGAGGTTGGACTATTATTGACAATCGAATAACGAAAAAAAAAAAAGAAAAACTAAGCAACTCAACGAACAATAACTAAGTGCTGTTGCCTATGCTTTTCAATATAGCATAGCGAATAGATTCTAAAGCTCCCTTTGAAACGTTCATGCCTATTGGTTGCAATGTCTTGAACTTATGAATGAGGTACGATTCTCTATAACAATACGTACACGGGGCGTACTAACAACTGAAGGTTTATTCACTGGATGCACAGAATAAGTACTGGCTGAACATGAATAAACAGAAGATAGGAAAATATAAGAGACATGAAAGGGCATCGCATGGCCAAGCCTACTACGCCGTGGTAGGTGTGTTCTGTGAGCCTTGTGTTCAGACATCTATCTGTCTGGCCAACGTACACCTTATCACACGTCAGTGGTATCGAATAAACAACCTGCTCCGTGCAGGTGACATAAGGTTGTTTGTGCTTGATTGCATAGACATCCGTTGGTTTCTTCTGTGCGTTTACTTTTTTGCAGAGTGCAGACAGCCACAATAGCATTGAGAATACCACGTCAACACCAGCTTATTGAACTATTTTACGAAGGTTGTATGAAATGGTGTGCATGTAAGGAATGACCACTGGTCTCTGAGTGCGGGCGAATGCATCATAGTCAGAGGTTACGCGAGTGCTCCCAGAACACTTCAGCAGAGCTTCCGCTACTGAGGCAAGAAGGACCGACGGATAACCTGAATTCTCAAGACAGCGTGCCTGGTTGAAGAAGCTACCGGCACATCGGTGTTCACAAGATTTCACAAGCGCACTATGAAAGCATGAGCATGCTATCACTCTCTTCACTAGCTTCGAATAGGCAAAATGAAAAGGAAGGACAGGCTTGTTTCCGCGTCTTAAGCAAGTTCATTTCCAGTTGCTCGGGCTCCCTTCCACCCAGTACCTGAGTAAATCCTGTCCGCATCATAACCCTCGTTGCAGCAGCCACATGTAAAGCAAGAGTCCTAGCTGTTTCGATAAGGAAGAAAGTGCTACCACCTGAGGTTTCTGCCTTGTTTGGAGGGTTCCAGCCATCTATAAGCAACGGAATGTGCTTGTGCAAGATTCTTTGTGCAGAATGGCAACACTACGTTCGAACACTCAGAGAACACTTGCAGCTTTTCATCAAGGTCACCTCGGAACAAGCCCAGTTCAAGGAAAAGTGGCGCGAGTGCTCCAAGCTAATCTACCACTCTACTGATCTGCTGTGGAAACTTGTGCTCCCACAACTGCACTCACAAGTGCCGAAGAAGGACTTCGCTCCAAAAAGCCCTGTTCACTGTGTCGGTGACGTAACTACCCGCAGCTGTGCATCAAGTCTTAAGTTGTGGCCCTAAGTTCACAGTGGAACCTTGGCCGACTCGGCAGGAACAGCTCACGATGGTCAGGCTGCTGCTAGGGCTCCCGAGTCAGAGATTGACCGATGTATTTCACAAGGCATTGACATTCTTGACTGGAGTAATTGCCCAAATGCTAAGCTTCTGGTTAACAATACAGTGTCATATCTAAAAAGAAATACCTTGTCCCTATTAGCTGTAGATAAAGAAGAAGGCTTTGCCATTCTTGTTACGCACTTGTATGAATCAAAGGCTTCCGAGGCGGTCTTGTCAGTATTTCACAAGTGCCCTGATGTTAGCCTGCAAAAAGTTAAGACAAATGCGATGAAGCTCTGCCATCAGTTCAAATTAGAAGCCCTTAAGAAAACCATTAGTGCAGGCAGCAAACTAAGCTTAGATTTGTATTTCTCTGCAAAAACTCACAAGCCCAAGTTCAGCCCACTGAGAGTAATAGTTTCCAAGACTGGCATATGGAAAAAGCAGCTAGCAAGTTTCTTGCAAGATAAACTGAGTATTTTACCAATTGACAACCCTTACCTTGTTAAGAACATTGAACAGGTGATTAGCTTTCTAGAACAGCATTCTGACCAGGAATTTTTAGCCTTCTCTGTGGACATTAAAGATCTATGCTATAGCATTCCACATGATGACTTGATGACAAGTGTTCGGGAATGCATCAACAGGCACGGATGACGAAGTTTCATAACAAATCCGGCCTTCATTGTAGCCAATTTTTATAGTTGCTTTCTATGTACCTTAGGTCCTCATTCACAGAATTGGACGACATCATTTTTATTCAGAAGCATGGCATTTGTACTGGCACCTGTACAGCTCCTGTACAGCTCCCATTCTGAGTGACCTCTACCTTTCTATGAGACAAAAAGCTCAAAGAGTGCCTTAACAGTCGGAATGTTGCCCATGCCTGAAGGTACATCGATGATTTTTTAGTTTTCTTACAATATGATGGAGCAAATTTTTAAAATGCCATTTCTAATGCTCTCACAGTGTTCCTTGACCCTTTGATTGCGACACATGAGGTGCCCAGGGACAAGTTTATTGAATTTTTAGATCTTGGTCTGCATTGCGCCGCCTACCATGTCTGTTGGTGTTACAAACCAAGGGGAAACAAGCCTGTCCTTCCTTCTCATTTGGCTCATTCAAAGCTAGTGAAGAGCGTGACAGCGCGCTCATGCTTTCATAACGCACTGGTGAAATCTTGTGAACAGCGATGTGCCAGTAGCTTCTTCAACCAGGCATGCAGTCTTGAGAATTCAAGGTATCCAATGGCCCCTCTTGCTGCAGTGGTGGAAGCTCTGCTGAAGTGTTCCAGGAGCGCTCATGTAGCCTCTGACCATGACGCATGTGCGCTCATTCAAAGACCAGTGGTCATTCCCTACATGCACACCGCTTCGCACAACCTTCGTAAAATAGGTCGAAAGGCTAGTGTCGATGTGGTATTCTCAATGCCAGTGCGGCTGTCCGCAATCTGCAAAAAAGTAAATGCACAGAAGAAACCAATGGATGTCTATGCAATGAAGCACAAGCAACTTTATGTCCCCTGCACAAAGTGGGTTGTTTATTCGATACCTCTGACATGTGATAAGGTGTATGCTGGCCAGACAGATGTCTGAACACAAGGCTCACAGAACGAAACTACCACTGCTCTGGAAAAGACACTGGTCACCTTGCCTTCCATTGTAGGGATTGCGGCTACGTGCCGTAACTGAAAGATACGAAATTGGTGCGCAGGGAAAGAAACAAGCTGACACGCCAAATTATTCAGGCTTGCAAATTAGCCAGGATTGCAAATGTACATATATGTGTCAAAATTGTTTACCCCCCCCAGCAATAACCCCCATGGCGTTGATAGTATGTTGAAATAAATAATAAATAAATAAATAGAAGCAGCTGAGATTTCAAAGTGGAAAGAAAAGTACATCAGTGTCCCCTCGGTCGCCTTGCCTTATCTGACAAAGAAAAAAGATTTTTATGTATCTGAATGTGGCAATGTCAGATGGTGTGTTTAACTCGCTTTCTTTCTCCTTTTTTCTTTTTTTGTTAAGTATGAAGGCTTGTGAAGTATAAAGCTTTGTGCAGCTTGATGGCTGTTAGCACATATGAGTGTTCAAAAATCTGTGTAGTTTTCTTCTCTGAAGTGCTCTAAGCATGCATTGGAACTCGTATTTGTGTATGCTTCTCCAGCAATAAACCGACAGTTGCAGTACAGTGTTCGTGTTTGCTATGTTATGTCGTTGTTTTGAAGTGTGCTGCCATATTCCGTCTTTCTTGTCTCCTTTCTATATAAAGCCACTGCTTGGTCTACTTGCATTTTTGATGGAAAAACACCTGTTGAAATACATAGTAGGTTAAATATATATGTCAGCACCAGCAGAATTTTATCTATTGCGTATTTGACTGGCCTTACTTGCAGCCAATCAGTATCGCAGCTACGGCTGTTTTTGAGCCCCAAGAAAACAGCTCCAACTTCAGGTTCTACGGTTGCTTCTAAAAAGAATGTGTCTACATTAACAGGATCTAAAGTTGTGTAGGACGTGCGTGGCCCAGCATCATAATCTCTGTACACAAAATAGTCGTTAAAGACGTTCACCATAAAATCACCACTGACTAATCTCCCCCACCATGTAAGATTTCTGTCACCAGTTCCTCTCTTGCTCCGTCCCATAAGTGAATTCAGCATGTTCCATGTGCGGACTCGCTGCAGACAAGCAATGAACTAATCATTTGACACAACACCCACTACTACAAAAGGCTGCCAAACAGTAAGCGATCAGGTTATGTAAAGAAATAAGAACAGAAAAAAGCCCAATCACTCAGCACCTGACAGAGTCTTGTGTCCTCGGTATGAATTACAAATGTACATTCCAGCCCACAGGATCACCATTTCAACAACAAACTTCAAATGCAACAAACTAACATTTCATAACCTGTAGCAATCCCCTTTAGCCACTGCCACATTTGCAGGTTCAGTAGTTCATAGGAAAATAAAATCAACAGACTTCTTAAAGTTCTTGTGTACTTACACCACAAGTAAGAAGTTCATGCTTACCAGAAAGGCATAATACTGAACTATTTTATTATATACCAGCCAGAAACTTTTCTTTGCTTTTTTCATTTTTCTAGGTATTGAGCTAATTGATCAAGTGAATTGCATGCATTATGGCTATATCCAGCTGCTGTTAAACAGTTACTATGATCATTGTTGTTACAGAATGACAAAATACAGTGCAGAAACACACACACAGACAGAAAAAGAGATGACAGGCGAGCACTAATAAGCGCAACAGACAAGTGCTAACTGTCACTCCTTTGTCTTCTTTTTTTCTGTCTGTCTGTGTGTTTCTGCATTACAATTTGTCATGATGAATCAGCAAGCTCAAACAGACAATTTTGAAGTTGTTACAGAACTTAATTACACATCATATATCCAATTGCTTCTAAATGCTCCAAAAGCTTCAAGCAGAGTGGAAACCAGGTTTCTTACACACAAACGTTTCATCAGTCATGTCAGTCAGTTCAGCTCGAAGAGCAAAGGAGGACAAAAAATTTTATACCATTTCATTTATTGATACCTAAAATGGGTACTGAAATTAGAGTCAACAGGATTCACAAGTTTCAACCACACATAAATATAACTGCTATGATACATAGGCTACTTATAGCTCAATTATCATACATACTTTCAGCTCACTCAGATTGCATTTCAAGCCCAGACAGTCATCACATGACATACAGCTAATGAATGCGACTCAACTTACTGTGCTATCACATAAAAATCATCCATGGGCTCTTCAGGAGCAACAAGAACATCTGCTGTCTCGCACACTTCAGGCCTGCCAGCTGCCAGCTGCATTGAAAAATGAAAGATATTCTATTTAACAACCTTGCAACAAAACAAGGAAATAGAATGGAAACACTGCCTTCTGTTCATGGACTCATCTTTACTTCGGTTATTTACAATATATAAACCACCAAGGAAAAGCTAGTACACAAAAATGAATTATCTCTGTAACGCACAAACCAACGAAATGAACCCATGCCAGACACATGAGGCAGACCAGCTGACTCAACCGCTGTTGTCTAGCACGTTAGCTCATACGTATTGGTACATGGCAAAATGTTTTTGCTAGCCACAATGAGGAATGTTGATGAGCTACTAAATAAATTGCATAAAAAAAGAAATGAGGATTCACTGCTTAAGCAAACACAAAGGCAGGAGCTTCAATGAGAGAAGTAATCTCAACTGTCTTGTGTTTCAAGAAACAAAAAACATTCATGCTGTCAAAAAGTTGGGAGTCAGTAGGAAACCACTTCAATGATGTCTGCAGTCACAGTACGGTTGTTTAGGAAAGTAATCGTTACAGCAAATTTTTTTAATGCATTTTAGATTACGAATGGGTGCAAAGTAATGCAAATACTCTGTTCATCAGAAATTCCACTGAAGAAAGTTAGTTCGATAATCTTTCTAGATCTATAAGCATGGCATGATCGAAATGATTAAACTATGCAAAGCTGCAGAAATCATATAATCCTGCAAATGATAATGGAAAGTCAATTCCAGAAAGAGCCCACACCCTAAAGCTTTCGATAGAACAATGTCCTTAAGCTATCTTGGAAACAAAAATATCATCCCAAAAAATTATTTTTCATTTTTGTTATTTTTCTACTCCACATATCATGGTGCATCTGCTGAAGAAAAAATAGAACTAGCTTAAAAACAATGTGTTGTCGAGGAAAAAAAAACACTTTTTACCCTACAAAATGCTCAGTTTCGCCAATGAAAGCGCTGAAAATTACCCCATTTTGCCGCACACCATTCCAAAATCGCCTGTCAGAGCCAGGCCATACTGGTCTCATTTGAAAGAGCACCTTTTCTGGCTCACTTTCCTGCCAAAAACACTTGCTTTCCTGACAAATTTTCCGCATCCAGGAGAATAACAAGCTTTTCTGACCCAAAGCAACTCTTTGGGTCAGAAATTTTTTTTTTAGAGGTGTTATCCGATTTTAATAACCTTTCCCTTTTTTTTTTTTTGTCTGGTAGCTAGGCTTCCGAGCAGTGCCACAAGTCTATAATACCATGTTACTGCACCATGAAACGTTTGGAAATTTTCAGGAATTAAAAAAAAGATAAAAAAAAGAATTCATGTCGGGTTACAACTTCTAACTTTTGTAACTTTGGACAGAACAGAGGTAGAAACATGAAACAATGCTTATTGCACTCCTTAAGCATTCAGAAATATATTCAGATAACTTCTAGCTTGCTTACTGTAAATTATTTTTTGCCAGTCATCTCAAAAATTCGGAACACGAAAAATTGTATAAAATACTTTCATTATGTAGACGAAAAATAGCTTCATATTTGCAACTAGCACATTAAATTACCTATTACCTCTTAATGTAATTCCTCTAGTAGCAATAGCAATAAAAAGTTTGGTTGAGAACCAGGTCACCCCTTGAAGGGACACTAAAGGAAAATACTATTAAGCTGAGCTAGATTGAAAGCTTCGGTTCTGTAATAACGAAGTTGTCATTTGTAGTGAGAACAGAGCTTTTGTAAGCAAGAAAATGACGAAAATGAAAATTTTGAGTGGCACCACCTATTTTGGACTAGAGTACTTCTCATGTGATGTCAGCATTGGCCGATTCACAGAGAGTGGCAAAGAGGTAAGTCACGTGAAGATTACATCAACTCGTCCGTTTTAGCATGGGCGATTCAAATTGAGCAGCAGCCGCATCACTACCTCCGGCGGGAATTTTCTATGTAACAAACTCATATTTGCACACAGAAAACAATGATCTATCGATCTAACTCGGCTTAATATTGTCCTTTAGAGTCGCTTTAAACATAAGTCTTTTATAGCATGCAGCAACCTACTCGAGCAGAATCCTTTTATTGGTAGAACACACTCGACAAATACTGACCTGTTGCTTTAGAGATTCATTTTCTTCTTGCAAGAACTGCATCTTGTTCATGTCTTCATCATAGCTCAGGAGTGTTGGCAATGCTACGCATAAAAAAAAGAATAAATGTGCCCATACAAAAAGTTTCAAGTGCAAATATTATTCATGTGAGCGTAATCTGGGGCCGTGTTCTAGACTGATCAATAATTTTGGGTATGGTATCGCTTTCAATGCATGCCAATTGGCTAAGCCAGCAGACAGAGTGCCTGCGGATTCCATGAGGCTTCATGCCAGACGCCATGTCACATAAATGTTGAAGGGTCACCAAAGTGATCAATCAAAAATATGGCCCTAGGTACCCATCCATTCTAATGACATGGCATATGAAGAAGTGTAAAAATTATAGTTACTATGTGGTCTTAATTTAACTGTGCATATTAATGTTCTTGCATGTATATTGTACTTCAAACGTCTTTGATATCCTACAATAGAGTAGACTAAAACAATCTTGGTGAACAATTTTGGTGAACAAGTTTCAAAATGCTTACAAAAGCAGTTAGCACAATGAAACAGCAGCATGCGCAGCATTCAAGTTGTGTCCTTACTTACTTAGCCCATGGGTTGTGAAGTAAAGGTAAATTGTGTTGCGAAACCCAGGTTTACAAATATTCGTAACTAATTAGCATGAAATACAAAGTTTATACAAGTATAATAAAGTGATCAACAGTGGGCAAACAAGGGAAGCCTCAGGTTGGAACCAATGTTTCAACAAGGAGTCTTGTCTTCATCAGCATAATAAAGTAATGAAATATATTAAAGTAATACTCATTTATAAATAATTACCAATTTACTTATAACTTATTCACATTATTACTTTATTATGTATCATGAAGTAATACTAAAGTAGGCAAAATAAAATATTCAAGTTCCTGCAGCCTCAGGAATTTGGCTGTTTCCTGTAATCCGAAGCTGGAGCCACAAAGTAGATACTTACTCCACATAAGTTTACACATAATTCTACATTTCTGTTAGAGGTGTCATAAAAAACAGAAAGAAATTGTGTAAGCAAATTACAAAGACCATTAACAGCACACTAACCCATGCTTTGATATACAACACTCAGGAAGTTTCTTAAGGAGATTATCATCATCTCTTGCCACTGGCGAGTGAAGTAGACTTGAAAATTTGGGTTGTCTTCCACACACTTCAAAAATGGAAGTGCTGAAAAAAAAAAAAAGAGCAATGGCTAAAATATCTGAAAATAGCAAGGATTACTATGGCTGCTATATGTAATACAACAGGGTGTTGCTCTTCAGTTGTGCTCCCACTGAATTGCGTTCCAAGTAATGTTTCCGCACATTAGACCAGAAAACTGCCAAGAAAGATATAGCTACCTATTGTCTCACACTAACAATTCACACCTATCACTTAGCACACACCAGGGCCGGTATTTTGTAGCGATGCCATTTCTTGATTCTAATTCCCTTTCGGCGTGTTTCGCATTCGTGATTTGGCACCTTCGACCGGGGCGGAGCATTGCTTGTCCATTAGCAAACACTAAATGCGCCAACAGGCATTAGCATCGAGAATAGGCATCGCTGCAAATACTGGCCCTGTAGTGTTCTGTGCCTTCACATTGGGCTTCATTATTACATAGCATACCACTTCATCGCTCTCTGCAATATTACCACAACTTAGCACTTTATAGCCTCTCTGAATTTTGCCTTAAATTCTAACTAAGGTGCATTTCTGATGAATATACCACAGGTTAAACTGAAAACCTTATTAAGCAGTGAGCTCAAGAGAACTTGTTGCCACAGAAATGCAGCTAGAGCAATCTGCAAAACTTTCTACACCAACATAATGTGCAACAATGTTGCATCATGACATGCTCGGCCCTTTACTGGCGTCTCGACTTGACAAAAATGGCAGTATTGAAGATTCATGTTAAAATAAGAACAGCGCGAGAGACAGGGACAAACGAAGAAAGACACACGAAGAAAGACAAATGAAGAGTCTTTCTTCATTTGTCCCCGTCTCTTGCACTGTTCTTATTTTAACATGAACTTCCAACATGCCCCAGTCCTCTACCCTTCATTGAAGATTCAGCACGAGGAAGGACAGGAGCCTCAACCAACCATCAAGCCCAGTTTGGTACATAACCAAGCAAAGCAAAGGCATTTAACAGAGCAAATGCTCGATTTCAATCTTTCTTCTTATGTAGGAATGAACAAGGAGACAAGCTTTGCTAACTGCAACACTGAATTAGAAAGCACCTTTGAATTACAGTCTGCATCAAGTACTTACAGTAATAAAGCAGAAATACAAGCCAAGTTCAAAATTTCCTACTGCGAAAAAAAAAAAAAAAAAAGGAATGCAAGGCTCATTGTGACAACTGTAAATGAGAAGCAGATGACAGACCAGTTTTTACAGCTTATTCTCCAGCCCTCAGAGGCCACAAATGCAATTCTCACTTGACGCACAGCTGTGACACTCTTACTAGTATAAGTTTGCCGAGGCCAGAATTGTGCACATACTGCAAAATAATTTTAGACATAAGAATTAAAAAGAGCAAGCTTGCAATTATTAACTCGGTGGAGGGAAGCAGATCAGTATTTTCAGACAATATAACCCAAGTAGTTCAAAGCCCAAGCAAGCATCCATCTTTGTTGAAATGAAGTGTCTAAGTTCTTGGAATCCCACCTTAACACAACAGCTCATCTCAAGAATACATTGTTGAATATTGTATAGTATGCAAAAAGAGGCTACACACCAAACCACTCTTTCCATTCAGCCTGGAAATGTAATTCAGGAGCCATTTTATCGAAGAACTCCGTAAGCTTGTCTTGCCGGCTGTTGGTGACACATGCAACAACATACATGCGGAGAAGGGCCATCTCCAACTTCCGCACAGTGGGAATAAAAGACTGCTCAAGTCGTCGAAAAATGTGGCTGTCTAAGTGGCTCCAGGTGTCTCGCAGACCTACCAAGTCCATGGATTCTACGCAGGCGCTCAAGTGTTCCACTACGCGATCAGGCTGCAAAGAACAAACACACACTGCATGTGCCAGTGCTAAGCATATCTGGGACACACAAGGAATGGTTTGAAGAATATTGAGGAAGAGTACAACAGGTTTAAGACGACGCTACGAAGTCTACTGGTTTTACAGTTGATCAACTTTAATGGTGCTAAAACAAGTTTATACAAGTAGCTTCAGTCATTTTTGGATTGAGCATAGTAAAACCTTGAGTACCTTGAGACCGTAAAAAAAAAAAAAAAAAAAAAAAAAAAAAAAAAAAAAAAAAAAAAAAAAGGACACCTTTCTACAAAGAAATTTATGCACAAGGCTTTCTGCAGAAACAGAGAAATAAAGGAAAAGCAATCTAATTTGTCATTACATGAAATGTACCAACTTATGCAGCTACAGACTGTACAATAAAGTGTTAATGACAAATTGGTAAAGGCTTACACCATGCTTCTGTAGCCAGTGACCAAAGTAAAAATTAGGCTGCGAGGTACAACTAAATTTCAGCTTAGTACTAAAAATCCATCACCCCTCATAAAAATCTATTGCTGACCATGACGGTTGATAATTGTCACGGTTCAATTTAACTACATTGCCAATAAAAACAGAAATTCAAATTGGACGCAAGGTTGCTTTTCTGGCATATGTTACACCCCTCATGATAGCTTTTAAGCTCATTGCCACAGCACTACCTGTGTGGATCCCTACCCAAAGACAAGGCGGGCAATGCTTGCAAATATACAATAAAATAGATACCATATCAACATGAATGGCAACAGAATCACATGACCTTTGATGCTTAAAAGCAATGCAAATTCACATAAATGACAGAAAATGCACAATATACCACAGCACATCATGCAGCAGTACAGCATTCGAGCTGTAATGCTACACAATACAATGATTGGTGTAGTTATAGTCGGCACATGCACATAAAACAAGCTGTCATACAGCTGGTACCAAATTAAGTCACATGCAATATATTTTTTAATATGCACGCAGTAGCAGCAGCTAAAAGCATGTACTTGTGCTTATAAAATGTGCCACATCCATTCAACAAGCACATACGTGCTACACTTTTCATGACTACAGTTACCAATGCAACAGCTCTGGCAGGCCACTTATCCTGTTGCAACATGCAAAACATCATAACCTCAGTGCAACTACAACCACACACACAAGGTTGCAGTTCTGTGTATACACACTGGCTAATTAAAATGATGGTACCATGCCATAAGAAATGAAACCTGTTCTACACAATTTCCTGGTATATGCCCACCTTCTATGAAGGAGCAGAGTCAAAACTTCTTATGCATACTCAATACCTTGGAACATAAGATTAACACCAATCATAAAAATCAAGGAGAAACAACAAACTGGGGCTTTTTTTTTTTTTTTTGTCTTCTGTATATTTATTACAAAAATGTAGACCTCAGCAGAGAAACTTCGTAGTGCACATCACTCCAGCTCAACAAGCAGCTGGCCCTCATCAACAGTCTGGCCTGGCTTGACAAACACACCTTTGATTTTGCCCATGGCAGCAGACACCAAGCTATTTTGCATCTTCATTGCTTCAATCACACACACTTCTTGTTGTTCAGCCACCATATCACCCACTTTGACCGTCACGTGCTTGACCACACCAGGCATTGGTGCCTCCACAATCTTGCTTGTATCTGCCTTTGGCTTCTCAGGCATCATGCTCAAGAAATTGGCTGCCTCTTGCAGAAGCACTTTTGCACTTAGTGATGTGCCCTCAAAGGAAATCTTGAAATTACCCGAGTAGTCACGCTGGAGAAGCTGCAGGGTGTACTCATCACCACAAACTACAGCTTTGACAAGAGGCAGGGAAAGGTTAGCAGGCAAACTGACAGTGAACTTGCTATCCTTAACCTGAACAGAATAAGTGCTGTTGCCTTCATGACTGAGAGTCACAGAGGTTTTTTTGCCATCTACAATTACTTCTACATGCCAGCAACCAAATGTCTCTTCAGTTGCCACCTTATGTCCATTTACAAACTCACGAGCATGTAGTTCATCCTGTAAAAATATAGCTGCAGCCAAGCAAGAAAAGTGAGTGTGCTCTTTTTCAGACAATTCCTTGCCCTTAAAGCCATCAGGATATATCCGTGGCAGGAACCCAGTGTCAATATCACCTTTGATAAAATGGGGCTCTGAAAGAACTGCCCTCAGCAAACTTATATTATGAGTGACACCACGGATCACATAAGCATCCAATGCCTTCAGCATTGTGAGCCTTGCAGCCTCTCTGTTGTCCCCATATGTGACCAATTTACAGATCATCGGATCATAGTAAATGCTTATTTCACTGCCTTCAACAATGCCACTGTCACAGCGCACATTAGGAATGTGGTCCGGCTCAATATACTGGTAGAGTCGCCCTATTGACGGCAGACCAAAATTCTTGAAGGGATCTTCTGCATAAACTCGGCACTCGAATGACCAGCCTCGGAGAGGAATGTCCTTTTGAGAAATGCGAAGTGGATGGCCCTTGGCAACTCTGATCATCTGATGCACAATGTCCACACCTGTCACACACTCCGTAATAGGGTGCTCCACCTGAAGACGAGTGTTCATTTCAAGAAAATAGAAGTTCTTCTTTGAATCTACCAGAAACTCGACCGTACCTGCAGAATCATATCCCACAGCCAGCGCCAGTGACACCGCTTGCTCACCCATGGCCTTGCGTGTCTCGGGGTCCAAAAACGTACTTGGACACTCTTCGATGACCTTTTGGTTCCTTCGTTGGATGGAACATTCTCGTTCATTCAGGTACACAGCGTTCCCGTGCTTGTCACACATCAACTGCACCTCAATGTGGCGCGGCTTGTCAATGAACTTTTCCACCAGCAGTCTGTCATCCCCAAAGCTTGACTTCGCTTCTTCAGACGAGAAGCGAAATCCGTCCATAGCTTCCTTGTCATTCCAGGCGATACGCATACCTTTGCCCCCACCGCCAGCCGATGCCTTAATCATGACTGGATAGCCAATACTTTGCGCTATTTTCACGCACTCCTCCGGCGTCTTCACTACGCCGTCAAATCCAGGGATACAATTCACTTTAGCGGCATTTGCTATGCGCTTGCTTTCAATCTTGTCGCCCATCATGTGGATGGCATTGGAATTTGGGCCAATGAATGTGACGCCGACCTCAGTGAGCTGTGCGGCAAAGTCCATGTTTTCGGACAGAAAACCATACCCAGGATGAACTGCATCGGCTCCGGACCTCTTGACAGCGTCAAGTATGGCGTCAACACGCAGGTAGCTCTGACTGGTCGGTGCAGGCCCAATGCAGTACGCTTCGTCGGCGAGCTTCACGTGCAAGTTGCGTGAATCTACGTCGCTGTGTACGGCCACCGTCTTAATGCCCATCAGCTTACAAGTGCGGATAACTCGGCAGGCTATCTCGCCTCGGTTTGCGATGAGGATTTTCTTGAACTTATCCTCTTTTGGGTCTATCGGATCCGTCGTGTAAATTGACGTCCATGACTGATTTCTCACCAAAGGCGCGCAAAAACGCAGCCTGTGCCTCGAAACCAACGACAGCAAATTTGGCATAAGACAGCGGGGAGCCATATTGTCTTCGCTGACGAACTACGCGAGCCTGGCCGAGCTTGCAGCCAGCTCGCAACAAACCGGATTAGCTAACCGCGCATGCGCGTCAGCGTGGCAACCACTACACGAACATGACACATGAAAACGCCCCCATATGTCCCCGCTATTTAGCGCAACCTCTTAAGTTTTCAATAACGCTTCTGGGGGTGCACCACGAATGATCAACGTGACCACACGGCTAATTCACGACGACGTCCCCCTGTGTAAATAACACAGACCGCTATACGAAGCATGCAGAACAGTTACTTACTCGGAACCCTTTGTCTTTGTCGGCCTTAACTTCGGAGTCAAATGCTTTAAGTGATGCAAAAAAACCACGATAGCGCAAATAATCCCGGACTAAGTCATCTGCGAATTGTGACGCCGCCATAGCAGAACACACACAAGCATAGGACGACGCGCGACTGCTGGGTACAACGCAAAATGCAGTGCGTGTACTGGCTGTGCGTCGACATATGAACAGTGTACAGTTATGCGGCGACACGTGAGTTCATGAATGGCGAACTGAGTTTCCGAACGCACATAATACACCCCAGAGAAGGCAATCGATATTTGTACTCTCCGGAGAAATCTATTCCTCCCTACTCACGTTACGCTTATCTTTCCTTTATTCTAAAAGTGGCATGTACGCAGCGTAATCGCTGCGATAGGGTGCGCGTCCACCGAGAAGAGATAATTAATTTGTTATTGTTTTTTGTACGTCAAAAATAATGCGTTGGGAGACAAAACTTGTATAGATAACGCAGTGTGCGAAAATTTAGTTTTCCCACTGCTCAGCAGAGGACGTGAAAGGCGCGCCAACGTTTCTTATTTTGTTTCTCCCTTTGTTTCTTGTTGCGTTGTGCGGTTGTGCGCATGCACCAGCGTGATGAATTGCAACTGTTGCAATGTCGTATGCCATACCGATCTCTTGCAATGTTTGGTTTTATAAATATTTGTTTGAGCGACTTGTGGGTTACTTCGGCACATTCACTTGAGCCGATACAGGAAAAGGCTGTTCCAAAGACGTAACAAGCATACGCACAAATGTGCGCACCTACAAAAAAAAATGCATCCAGCAACATTATTTTGCGGGAAAAAACAGTGATCGAAACGTAATTGAAAAGTTCTCGTTTTCGCAAGGCAAGTCGAGATTTCAGCAAGACTTCGGCAGTTTCCACAACGCGGCGCCACAAGCTCCACAAGCTTCAAAGGCTCCAAGCCATCCGCGGCTTTGTAGAAGCCGCTAACGTGCGAGGCGCGCCGCTGGCTAGCGTTGCGCTGGCAGACGGGTATTTTTGGTGGTAATCATCTGGCCACCCTGTTGTACAGGAAGTGATGTCTAAAGCGGCTGTGATGTCAAGATGCACGAACACGCCTGGTGGCGCCGTTGGCGACGCGACTCGCGAGTGTTTTCCTAATAATGGCAGGGATGTCGGTGATGTCTTCGTGAGGTGGTGAGGTGTCTCGACTGTTGCGAGGCACGATGTGGGTACGGTTGAAGTCATCCTGGAACAATAACTTCGTCGTGCTTTTGACGCTGTTGGACTTTGCCGTATGTGCTGTGCTGGCTGAGAAAACGGCAGGTGAGCCACTGTACTTTTTCATCACTCTTCTCCGCGCACCGTTGAGAGCATCGCTGCGAGCCCCAATCGACAGGAATGTTGTTCGGGCATTTGAAACGTCTAAGCACTTGTCATTGTTGCACTTTCTTGTGCTGTAACAGTAGTGGTATAGAAGAGCTTCGCTGGGGAAAAGCAAAACTTTGTTTCGCTTCTGATCCTTAAGTAACGAGGTTTTACCATGTAACTCCAATATCAAGCGGTCCCTCTTCTCAGCTGCTGACTATCTTAATTGTCAAATGATGCCTTGTCCATTGGTCGCTTGGAAGCAGCTGCTTTTTGTATTCGTTTTTAGTATTGTTTTGTTATTATTGCCCACTTCAGCTGCTGCGAAACTACAACTTGTATGATCATGACGCTATTGAATGTTGCGTTATGATACCGTGTCAAGTATAACGTGTGCATGTTAGAAAGCGAAAACTGAAGCTCTCATCTCGCTTTCCATCGTGAAGTGAATGAAAGGAAAGATACTTTTCCGCCGGGAACCTCCTTCGTGACATCATAGCTTGAGTGCGGTATTTTGCAAAATCTAATTTTATATTACGCAAGTACCCTTACTTTATGTAGCTGAAAAGCCTTGCAACGTATGTATACATATATACGCGTTACCTACGTTATAACATTTGCATTTTGCCGTTAAATGTATTACTAGTTGGTGATTTCGTAGCCGTGTCTTGATATTATCTAAATCAAATGAAGAACAGATATAACATCCACACATACGGTTCTAGTACGGCTTCACATTCCTTCTGCGCAATGCGATTCTTGCGCAAACTTGACTGGCTCAGCAATACGAAGAAACCCGCTGATGTGTTCGCATTCTACCAGCGTGCATTATTTGGCAAAACTTAAGGTGCATGTTATGTGCGTCCTCCACTTACTAACGTTGCCAGTATGCGCAGCCAGCCGCCAGCGATGACATGTGGTGTGCGGTAGCTGGAAAATCTGTCGATCTTTTCGTCGCGGTGCCTTGTGTGTCGCGAGATTTATTGTGCTCGCACGGAACGGAGTAAAAAGGGAAAGCCGATGGCAACTCTATTATTCACGGCGTCTGTCATGCGCGGCACGACGGAGTGATGCTCCGGGAGGACTTCCCTTGTTCTCCGTTCCGTTGCAGAGCGCGCATCATGATGCTCCGTGTCGCGGCTCGTTCGCTCGGCTCTCCTCTCTGGGCCAACGCGGCCTGCGACGGGAAACGCGCGCGTGCGTGATAACCATGCGTGCGCGTTCGACCGTGCCGCGCGGGGTAGCGCCCCTGGTCTTCCAGGTGAACGTGACTCATCCGGACGGTGGCCGCTGCCCCCTGACGACCGGCTGTGTGCGCTTTTGACGCATCGCTCTCGTCTGGCACGGCTGGCTGTCGCGTGCCGCGCAGTTCTTTTTTATTTTTGTGACATTTTTGTGACTTGCCTACTGAATCACCACCAAAGGTGCGTTACATGGTTGAGCGATAACGAAGAAGTCGTGGGCGGCGGGGTATGGTTAGGCTGGATCGAAATGTCTTGTGCTGTCGTTACCTGTCGCGGACACAAGTCACATTACTTGTCCTTTAAATACTAGGGTACTTCAAACCTGCGCTAATGAGAAGGCATAAGTATTCGCACGTTAATCCTCCTGCTGACTTCACTGAAGACTTAAATACCTGCAATTGTCCTGGCGCTTTTTCGCGGTTTGGTTGTTCCCGCAGATAGAACAACATCATTCGAGTAGTGCGGTCATTTTGGTGCGGGACAATCGTGGCGACCTGCGTGGGGATCGCTTTGGCAAATTTCTGGAGATGTCCGCTTGTACGATTTCACATTGAAGTCTCAAACGCTTCAGAAGCTTTAAGATGATGATGCATGTTGCCTTTTGTGGCGGATTATCGACGAGAAAACTGATCTGGCACCTAAAAAAAATTAAAGATCTCGCAAGGGAAACTGGATCAACGGTTAGCTTCATGTCCCCTTCACCATCCTGCAACTCGCGGGAGCGCCACCAAAATTCCAGTCGCCTCTTCGTCACTTCCACAGCGTCCCACTGTGGGTGCCGCTCCGGATGAAGCTCATCGCGATTGCTAGCACATCACAGGCCATCAGATCGGGACATGGGAAGCGTGCAGGCACTGGATCTCGATTTGTCGTCCCGGGCAGTCCAGGAGTGCCCAATAGCCGCTGCTTTCAGCCAATGAGCGTTGGCGTACGTAGCGTGTCATGCACCCCTGTGCAGTCCGGGCGGTCTGGGGCTACGACTACAAATCGAACAGACGCACTGGAGGCAAGATCCCAGGATATGACAGACGTTTTTTCTTCGATTTCTGAAAACTATTGACAGCGCGAAACGACACAGAAAAGATACGCGGACAAGCGCTGACTATCAGGAGATATTTCTTGCACCATACGCAGGTTGGGTCGAGGTTCATAGTGAATTCGAAACGCAGTGAGAAACTCTACTTCGGGCTTCACCAACAGGCCGCTGGCCCTTGAGTTATCGTGTAAAGGTTCCTTTTCAGTGGTGGTCTTTTTGGCACAATGAATAGACATTGCCGCCGTCTGTTTTGTTGCGTTCTTGCAGTGTTGTATAGGATGAGCGGCAGACCCCCCCCCCCCCCCCCCCCCCCCGCTTTTTTTTTTTTTTCAAACGGGCACTGTCGCCTGCACACTGTTAAATAAAACAAAACAGCCGAGGCCAGTAATGCGTTTATTTATTACATGTCCCCTGCTCCTGCAGTGAGGATTGTCTTGCGTGCTTTCGCACTTTCGCTTCATGTAAAAAGGATGATGGTACGTACCTTGGTCTATTTGTCGAAATTGCGAGTTCCTTGGGGCCGTGTAACCATCTTTGAAAACACAAAAAACAGCTTTGCTATTTTTTACTTATGAGCAGGCCCGAATAATGCATTGTTTACTGGCCCCTAATGGTTCACAATGTATCATTGATAATCATATGTGTTAATTATAGAAATAGCTTGCACTGGCGCATTTTCAGCCTCTCTTTCAATGCATTGGTAATCAGCAATCCCCCAAGGTATACTGGAAGTTTCAGCGAACACTTGCACAAATTTTTAAATATGGCAGATAGCACAATTCTAGGCCGGTATTTTGTAGCGATGCGTTATGCTTTATTCTATGCTAGTCTTATCATCCACCGCTCACGGCCGGCTGATCCCGTTGATAACGTGAGCGGACCGTCGCTCTGACCACACTAATTACCTTATGGCCCATATTGCAATTCACAAATTTTAGCCGTGGAGTTCGCAGGGCGGTTCCACTTGGAACGAATTCTCAGGATGACACCAGTTTCGAGATATTAATTCCCGAACTTTGCGGAGAAATGCACTGGCGTTCCAGTTACTTTTGTACTTCAATCCATAAAACAACGTTTTGTTATTTAGTAACTGGAACGACAATGTATTTCTCCGGTAATTAGTTGTCTTTTTCCAAATATTCGCCTAAGTGAGATTTGTATTCAATACAGCCTCGTCTACATTTTCCTTCTTTTTCGTTTCTCGAGATCGCTAGTTTGGTTCCATTGGTGCTGCCATTTACCTTGCCGTGCCTTATTCATGAACATAACTATGCCTTAAATGTCAAGTCGGCGCGGTGACATTGTCACTGTGCTGACGCAGATCGTCATTTTCAACTGTAGCAAGTTTTGTTTGCAGAAAAAAAAGGTCGCTTGTGTCAGCGGGTAATGATAAGCTGCTGAATCAGCAGTCGAGGTCGGATATATGGAATTATCGAACTAGTATAATTAATAGCCGGCTCGATAGATTGAAATAAGTCATTTGAACGTTTAGCTGATACCTCCTCCCGTCTATGTCGGTTTCCCGCGATCGTGACCGACCACTGCTTCTAAGTTAATGGACTATTAACCGGCAAACCGCGAAATCTTTAGTGGCGGCAGTGTGCGCTCACGAGGTGCTGCGGGGGCGGCGCTCTGAAGGAATGCGATGATCATCTGTGTGGGCATGCAGTGTTGTGCACACTGCAGGCGGTCGTGCTTTTAGTGGCGCAAAGCATGCAGATGACCCCCCTCCCCTATACCCGTGTGCTTCGTGAGCATCGAGACGGAAAGAAGGGTGTGAATCAACTTCTCTGGTGTTGCGGATAGTTATCGCATCCAGTTCGGATTTGAGACTCATCGATGCACAAATTATTTAGCCAGGCCTCACGTACATTATAATACGACCCGCCACGCAGTGTTTCTGATGTAAGCCTCAGCGTGAGAGAAATTGTCGCGGACAATCGGGACCATCCCTATATACATGATGTTTTCAAGGGAATATATTTCCGCTGTTCGATGTATAGACAATTGGAATTGTACAAGCTAGAAAATGTTTCGTTCGGAACAATGCAGGGCCGCGATTTTGTAGCAAGGCATTATGACTTATTCTACTCTAGTCATCATCCACCGCTCACGGCCGGCTGATCCTGTTGATAATGCGAGCGCACCGTCGCTCCGACCATGCTGACAAAGCGCGATAAGCGCGAAAAAGCATTATTACATTAAAGGCATCGCTACAAAATACCGGCCCAGCGCTCTCTCAGAGTTCTTTTTAGAATATTATTGGTAACTTGGCCACCACTTGTCGAATTACTAAGAGCGTTCACGTCGAGGCTTGTTTTACGATGATGTAATGACATCGCGCGTGGAAAAACAAAATCTCGCCGCTTAAGATGTTAATTTAATTAATTTTATTATGGGGTTTTACGTGCCAAGACCACGATCTGATTATGAGGCACGCCGTAGTGGGGGACTCTGGAAATTTGGACCACCTATATATGGGGGTTCTTTAACGTGCACCTAAATCTAAGTACACGCCTAAGATGTTACTGGGGACTGATACTCATTGCGCGAGACGGGAAACAGACAACAAAAAGAAAAGGAACACGAAGAACGCTTCTCATTGTGTTGTCTGTTTCCCGTCTCGCGCCATAAGTATCAGTCTAATGAACCAACTAGGCCCGCAAGACGTTCTGCTCAACTATGATGTTACCGCGTAGCCCACTATGTAACTTTGAGACGTAAAACCCCGCCGTAAATTATAATTTACGGTACCGTACTTTGTTTCCCTTTAGCGGCCCCGTAGCTACGCGCGGCATCTGCGTGTGTTTGCAGGCATCACCATTGAAAAGAGCAGTTCTAGCTTTACTGGTCCTCGCCGCTTATATATATATATATATATACACGTTGGCAATAGGTGTCTTGTGCAAAACCTTTGCAGGATTTGCTGTCGATTTCCACAGGCGTCTGAGAGGAGTTGCAATGCTGATCGAGGCGCGGCTTCTTGCGGTCATCTCGCCTTCACATACCATGGCATGCGGACTGTGGGCGAACTTCGCACATATGTGATCTTAGCGCGTCCTCTGAATTATATATACCTCGAAATCCCACATCATTTCCTGCACTAGCACGGCGTTATTTGCGGGAAAACTGTATTGTTTGACGAAGCGTGCGAAACTGTTTGCGCCTTTTATCTGGCGCCTTTGTTGGGCTTTCCTCGTCAATCGGCAGCGTGTCCACGGAGGAGGAGGCCGCGAGGTTCGTTCACCGCTCCGCCCAGTTCGCTCAGTGTGGGTGCACGCGATAGCGCTGTCGTCGGGAAGCCGAGACGATGTGTGACGGGAAGCAGCGGTGGTGGGCCACAGGTGCTGGCTTGCGCATCGCCGTCCGGTGTCGCGAGATAGCGAGTAGTCGCGCGCATCAGCTTCGAGCAACTGGGCTGCCATTCTGTATTCGCGGGAGGAAGACATATTTTGTAAGCGACATCCGATGGAGTCGCCGCGTGCCGAGAGCGCTGACAGCCGAATTCGATTACCGTTCTCATTTTTTTCCCCTTCTTTTTTAGTTGAACCTCTTTCGCGGTGCGTCTTAGAGCATCAGTTCAAGTGCGTGCACGTCTGCTACTACGCACTTAAAAGAAAACGTTCAAACGCAGTATAGAGAGGACACAGACGAAGCAAGTGGACACGCAGCGCTTGCGTCCACTTGCTTCGTCGTCTTTCGCGCCTCCAACATGTTTTCTAACCAACAAGGCCGAACCACTATACTCGTCAAACACTACGGTATGAGCCCCCTCCCCCACTCCACGTTTTCTTTTTTTTTTTTTCGAATTAAGGTCGAAACTGGGCAGTACAGAGAAATATCCGCATAAGTTCAAATTAATAATTCCAAAGTATGGTATGGAAATGGATACCAGGGCAAAAAGCTAGCTTAATTCTTCGTTGCATGGTGTGTGTACACTACAGTGGAAAATTTTTGGTTCCTTTGTAGAAGTTTATTGCTTCCGAGAAGCTCGTGTGCGTAGTGTCAACTTTAGTTGACAACAGAAGTTCATAATTATTATAATTGATGTATATATTATAATTAGATGAAAAGTGTCAATGAGAAAATTGTCGAGTAACGTGAGAAACTCCCGATACAGCTTTCTGTTGCTCAATACGTGCTGCATAAGTGTTTTTCCGAGCCTGAAAGAAGCCCGCGAATACACGGAAAGCGCCTAGAGCGGCCAGTTGCGCGGCAATTTTCGTGTGTTCGCGGGCTTCTTTCGCGCTCGGAAAACACTTTTATGTAGCACGTATTGAGCAACAGAAAGCTGTATCGGGAGTTTCTCACGTTGCTCTACAATTTTCACATTGACACTTTTCATCTAATTATAATGTTTGAGAAGTTGATCAATGAAAACTAATTATGTAATTAGGCGAAATGCCAAAAAAAAAAAAATCTGAGTATCTCCAAGCGACGGCAAACAACATTACTTTGGCTCTGTCCAGCCACGTGGCATTTGTATTTGTTTATATCTTGGTGCATGATAGTTGGGACACCCTGTGTATTACAGAGTATTGTGGTGACTGGTGGTTATACTACATTGATTAGAGAGAGAGAGAATAAACTTTAATCAAAAGAGCACGCGAGCGTAGGTAGCTCCTCCGCTCTGCAGTGGGTGGTCCCCTCAGCCCAGGAGTCCAGCGGCCTTAGCTGCCCTTCTCGCTCGGTTGACCAGGTTGAGCTGGTCCGTCGAGTCGGAGCTAGACAGCGCTGCCTCCCATTGCCATGTGTTGGGTTGTGTTATGGGTGTGAGCTGTGGTGTGTTTGCGCAAGCCCATACCATGTGGTAAAGCGTTGCACATTGATCGCAGTGTGGACATTTATAAGAATACAGCGCAGGGTGTATGGCGTTGTAAAGACTCAAATGTGGATACGTGTTTGTTTGGAGTTTTCGCCATATTACGGCTTCCTCTCGCGTCAGAGCACGTACGCAGTGATATTGTTAATCCGAACAAGGATGACCAATGTATACGTTAACACGATAAATAAATGCAATATTTGGGACTACGAACAAACTGCACCGAGTAATTAACGTGCTTCATGTGCGACACCACCAGGCACCTTCATTTGATTCAGTTGTAGCATTCCCTGCTTCCATTGGCTGAATCCAGCGGCAGCCCGGCGGCCGTAGAAGGCCAGCTGCAGTGAAAAGAATCGGTTCAATACGGAACTGGAAGGGAAGCGTCTTCTAGCTCAGTTGCCGAGACGCGGAGCAACTTCTCACGTGTCTCTGGAGTGTATTCCGTAATCCGTGATTCGAGCTACATTCCGTAATTCCGTAACCGTGCGGCTCTGGCCTTTCGTGGCTGCTCATTCCAGTGCGCGCAACCCCGGACTCATTCCAGTTGCGCCTTCAGCTGCGCAACCCCTGCGAGGGCTCCTCCCGGGAGCACGGCACGCGCAGGGCGCGTGAGGTGTGTGGGCCTCGACCGCGCAACTCAGCCACGCCGCGTCACGCTGGCGGCCTTCCAGTCACGCGCTGCTCTCAAAGTCGCACGGAAGCTACGCTCCGGTTGAGTCCCGCAAGTGCGCAACTTTGCCCACCCCGCCCCACTCCCCCTGTTTTGCTTTTCGTGCGGAGCGCCGGCGTTACGTAAGCGCGTAGGTACGTGCGGGTCAAGCGCGCGGCGAGTTTGCGAGAGATGCACTGCGGTGACCGGCCTTGTTATCCGCATTTGTGCTCTCTCTTTTCTAGTTCAGCCGTTAGGACGTGCGTGGTTTCGTCGTGCCGTATTCGGTACACGTGTTTCGTATTCCGCGTATGAACTGCGAGATAGGGCAGCATGTTCTTTCTCCTCGAAGAGATCCGTACGCCCGAAATGTCAAGCCCCGCGATAGTAAATTCTAACGAGATGGTCGAGAAAGGCTTGACTGCGGGCTTCGACACGAGTAGATTGCCCTTCGCCACACATGACGGTGTGTGACGATTCGTGTCAAACAAGCGGAAAAGGTCGAAATGCATATATATGTGTCGGCGGTAAACTGAAGATACTTTTAATGAGAGAAACTGACTCCTGATGGCCGCGTGTCATTTACCGGAGCAGCCTTATTTTCGTTTCCTGGCATTTTTTTTTTCCCTTTTTTGTCAGCCGAGTTTTAATGAATGGTGAAGTGGGCTATAGTTCGTACTGGTTCGTAATTAACAATAGCCCAGTAAACAGGGACGGAAAAGGGCACAGAAATAACGACAGGGCTATGTTCCTGTCGATATTGCGTCTTTCTCCGTCCCTGTTTACTGCGCTATTGTTAATTATGCGTATTTTGTACACTGTGGCTCAGTTCTTGAAGATTGTGTGCCATTTTTCTTCTTTTACGTTGTCAATGCGTCGATCCCCACTCACACCTGCGATATCCCGGTGCCAGGCTCTCCTTTGCGCCGTAACACTGTTTACACCCCTCTCAAGTGTAGAATACCCGAAGTGCTCTTCGCATGCACGCCCATAATTTCTGTTTTTCTGCATTGTTGGGCCGCGCACCATCTCCGATGACTCGCTCGCGCTCTCAAAGGACGAGCGCGAGTGCATTCCGGGAATCCAATCTGCGCCATGGAGATGAGTCATCTCGAAGCACACAAAAAAGGTGGTGTACCGCATCCTGTTGTTAGTGCGTGCTTCCCACGAGTTATAAAGCATATTAGCTGATTAAGATTAAATTATCTGGAACTTCAGGGAAATGCTCTGAGGTAATGAAAAGCGTGTTTCGTTTTCGAGTGCTGTAGCAAAATTGTTTTTCTTAGCCCTATATGAAGTTGCCCGCGTAGTTCCGATCACGGGACCGCAGCGTGCGAGTCGCCATGCCATCGTCTCTTTTATAGACGGGTCAGCTATCACTTATATGCATGGCGGACGATTTCAGTTGGAAACTAGGTTCACTGTGTCAATTTCGTCCTTTCCGTTAGCTGGCGCCCAGTGGCTATGGCATTGCGCTTCTTGTGTACTCTTCGAGGCCGCCGGGCGGCCGCATTCAGATGGGGGCGGAATGTAAAAACACTCGTGTACCGTGCACTGGTTACACGTTAAAGAGCCCACGTGGTCAAAATTAGTCCAGGGTCAACCCACGACGGCGTGTCTCACTATCAGAGCGTAATTTTGGCCCTTAAAACCCCAGGATATAATTTTTTATTTTATTATTTTTGTTGCGCCATCGACGTTATCGTGTGGTCGCCTCTTCAGCTTCGCTCTCACCATGTGGCGAAGAGAACCACTGCGGATCGAACTCGTGCCTCGGCCGTGGGGGGGGGGGGGGGGGGGGGGGGGGGGGCGGCGAACGCGGTTGGTAGTTTGTGCGCCACGCAGAGGAGCGCTCTCATTGGAGGAACATAAAAGGTGGCTCAATTTCGTCGATTAATGGAAGCTCTAGAATCGCCCTCTAAGTGATTCAAAGGTGATTGCTAATTTCAGCGAATGACGCGAATAACGGTATACATTTATCATTGAATAAAAATTGCTCAGGAGGAGGGCACCATGGTGTCGGTGTCGCAGTGATCGTCGTCCCAAACATGCGGCTAACGCGGCGTTGCGGCGTTATATTAATAGGAGACGCCTGGCGACTGCTGTATGGCGACGCCATATTTCACCTATCGCGCGATTCGGACCATTGTGTCGCCAGGAGTGCGTCTCCCTTGCGCGGCGACCTTGAGCACGGTACTCGTCCGACAGCACGCTTGCGAAGGTGAAATTTCATTGTTCTGCCGTTGCGCTCACTCTTGTCTCGATGGCGGCGGCCATTTCGTAACGCTACGGCGTCGGAGGTGCAGGTTCGTCATCTGGGCCACTTATTCACCCGCCAATCTTGCGACGGGGGCTTTATTAGTGCTGACTGCGTGCGCGCGCACGCCTTGCTGCCTGTCGGTCGCTGATGATTCAGTGAGCGCCGCGTATCGCGCACGCGTCATCCGGGCTGACGCGCGGACTGTGCTCGAGGTTCGCAAGGTGCCTCCCGTCGACGGCGCGTGATTATGCGAAGCGGAAGTGGATGCCAACCCTTCCGCGCGCGAGAAGAATGCCTCGCGCCAGCACCGGAGGCGTTTGACTGACGTCGAAATCCCTGCCACTGGATGTCGTCGTCAGGTTGCCCCCCCCCCCCCCCCCCCGGGCACTCCGGGCTCGCGGCAGTTGGTCGTTTGACAGTAATAAGCCGGCGAACTCATTCCCGTGGAGATTGTGGCACTCGGGCTGGGCAGGGGCTCCCCGGGCACATTTCGAATACTCGCCTTTTCGTCCAGCTTAAGTTTTTCGGAGAAACGCGAGGCGGAGGAAATTTCATGAGAGGGGGAAAAAGAATGCCATCATAACCCGAGATTAGCATGCCTTTTTTTCGTTCAGCTTGTCTCGCTTTCTTTTCAACATTAGGCTCGGCGTTTGCAATAGTCCGATTGTTGAGGATTACATGAGTTTACTTATTTACTTATTTAATAATTATTTAATAATTTATCTGAGAAACCTGCAGCGCCGTAAAGGTATTAGTGTAGGACCCGCGTTCGGACCAGCCTGACGAGAGCAGGACACTTTTGTCACCGGTGAAGAGCTGTTTCTGCGACGGCTGTCTCAGATTTTCTTTTTTTAATATGAGATTACCCATCCTCATAGCAATGGTGAACACAGTACCGCGCGAAAAGCGATTGCGTGATTATTAACAAATTTTATATATACGATTTTTCTCTAGCAAACGAACGTGCGTGCAGCACTGGCTGTCTTCAATTTCTGAGCATCTTCCTATATACATATGTAATGAATTAATGTAAAGTTTGTGGTGACTTCTGGGTGAACAATTACGTTTTATTACTGAGTATCACTAAGTCAAATGTCGACCGACGCAAATAATACGTTGTCGAAGAAATAGTTGCTTTGCCTCAATGTACCGCTTTCACAAATGTTTGTCATCCTTCGCGGAAGCATCTGGTATACGAAAATGCCACATATCGCGCGAACGGTGTGCCCCCGTTTCGAGCGAAGGTTACGAGCCAGCCTTCGCGTCCCTGCACCGCGCGCAATGCCGCGAAGACGCAACCCTGCGAACGGCGGCGCACGCACGAGGCTGCCGGCCGTGCATAAAGCGCAGCCTTGTTGTAGCGTGCAGCGATAAACTGCTCGACGGCCTTGCGTGTCAGTGCCCAGATATCGTGATCCCTGCGAGCGTGTCGGTGTGCGTAATCTCAACTCTTCTGTCCTGGTCGTTTTGTCGGGAAACGCAATGGATTTGCAAGAACTATGCCTGTGCCCGTCCGTGCACGCACTCGGGTATGTGTGAACTTATACAAAGAAGCGACACTTTCTTACGACTATGCGCTTAATTATTAGGGAATAGGAACGGCGATATGAGTTGTGTGTCCGTATAGCTGATGCAATAATGGTGGTCTTATTTCAGCTTTTCGTACTTCGACGTATAATCGATCGCGTCGCAGTTGTGTGACGTCAGCCCGATTCGGGCACTCTATACAATCTGGTATGCCCATCATGGGGGTGCGCCTGGTGATCCCGCTGGGAACGCTGGAGCACGAGCCTTATAGTATAGGGGAAAGAAAGGATACCCATCGCGGTGGCTATCTGCTGAGCGCCAGGTCGCGAATTCGATTCTCGGCCGCGGCGGCCGCACTTACACCGTGGCGGAATACAAATACGCTTTTGCATTAAGGTGCACGTTAAAGAAACCCAGGTAGCGGAAACCGGAGCCCTCCACTACGGCGCGATTTCGATTTCCCTCACGTTTAAGAATAATAATAAAAGTAAAGGAGAGGGAACGCTCGTAAATCCAAGGTATAGCAGGCTGGAAGCCAATTAAAATAAAAGAATGTGGGGTTGGACAAAACCGAAAGCGTATTTTGAAAACGAAAGAGAATTTAGGGGAAGCAAATAGGTATGTGTGATAATGAGGAGAGCAAGAAGTGCGTCCCTCATAGCCGGCTGTACAGTTACGGGACGTTAACCCTCACAGTTTAATTATAGAAAGGTTATATACGTGAACAATGTTGTAGCAGTCCTGCGGTATTGTCAGCAGCAGCTGGTGTGGCGCGGGCGGGGTGGGCGGCGGTATCCGTATACGACTCCTGGGCCGCGATTTTGTAGCGATTCCTTATATTCCTTTTCCCACTTTGTCAGTGGTCAGAGCGACGCCCCACCCGCGTTATCAAAGCGATCAGCCGGCCGTGAACGGTGGATGATAAGAGTGGCATATAATCGAGGGGAAGACATCGTTACAAAATCGCGGCTCTGAATTGCCCTCATTGGCGCCACACGGAAGCAAGGATCAAAAGCAGAAGCTCTCGTGTCTTTTTATTTCATTTAATAAATGTTTTATTCTTCTCCTGGCAGGTCTGTGGGATATATCTCAGAGGCTGCTGCTGAGCATGAGGTCGCAAGTTCGATTCCCATGTCGCATTTTCGAAGTGGGCAGAACGCGGAAACGCTCGTGTAACGAGCTTTGTGTGCACGTTAAAGAACCCCAAGGGGTCAGTGTTGTCGCGGGGACAGTATATATAAAGCAGATACACTATACCAGAAAGCATTGGTAATCCAACGTCTTACCGTGGCGAATTTGTGCCTAAGAGCAAAGCATCACATAGCGTTGAATCATATATCCTCCGCCCCAAGTCGGTACGCTCTGCGTCATCGCACATTCCAGAACGATATAGCTTGTGCACAACGTATAGATTCAGGATTGTGCTATATACTATATATTCGCGTCGCGCGTGCAGTCTGATTAGACATCTCGCCGAATCAGCGACTATGTTAACGAAACGTGGGATGTGGTAAGCGCGCAGTTTGGTGCACTGGCAAAGAGTTAAACAATGCGCACGCGTAATTAACAATATTAACCCACAACCCCCCGATATAGCGTTTGTGTTGCGTTGGGTCATATAAACCCCGGCAGTCAATCTGTGAAATGTGCAAGTTGGGGGGGGGGGGGGGGGGGGGTCAGTCGTATTGCATAGTGGGATAAAAACAAAAAGTCAGCTTTCGGATGGTCGCTTTCTCCGACGACCGCGCGCGCTCCCGCGGCGGTGTCATTTTCTCCGTTGTGATTAAGTGCTGCCCGCGCCCTAATTGCTACGTCAGAGGAAGGGGGAAATGGGGCGAGACGGTTTGCGCGGTAGAAGAGATTGGCCGAAATTCGCCGATAGCGAGGGAGTTTCGCCGAGTCGTTTTCCTCGCGTCTGATTAATGGCGGGCATATCACGGAAAGCGAGCGCAAAGTGGTCCCACGGTCGCGTTTAGAGAGAATGTAGGTGCATACTTGTTGGAAGCGATAGGTGCAACCTGCGTGACATGTGCTAATTAGTACTGCAAAAGTTTCTCTGATTCATGTAGGAGCGAATGTTCAAGTACCAACGGTTGCAAAAAGTGCTCGAAAAACGTCTGCGCAACGTGTTCTGGCGTGCAAAAAAAAAAAAAAAAAAAAAAAAAAAAGAAAGCGCACAGGGAAATACGTAGGGCAAAGACGGCGCACCGTTCGAGTCTCGCGAGCCAGCGATGGACACATGTACTGCTCGACACATCAAGTTTTCTGAAGTGCCTGAAGGTGTCTTAATTTGTTTGCGACTTTATCGGTCTCGGAAAAGGCCAAGCCAAACTCTATCGTTATCATTTTAAGTTGCGTTTTTGTAACTGTCCATCGTAGGTGTCTTTTGTTTCCCACTTGTCTGCTTCCCCGATGACCGTTTTTCACTGCTCTCTGCTGCAGTCGGGGTCCATGGCCGCGACTGCGTTCGGCTGCCTCCGAAAGGATCGATATGGAGGGCACGGTTACGGCGCGTCCTCTGAAATCCCCTTTCTGCAAATTTAATTCCTTACACAGGCGCTCGCGAATAGGTCAAGCGAAATACGCTTAATTCTCATCTGCGCCTTGAGAGCATGTGTTGATAAAGTTTTCGCAGCATGCAGTTCACATCTGTGAGGAGTCATGTGATGGGCCGTGCATCTTCTGCGCGCATCAACGGCGGTCGAAATGCTCGATATACGCGACCTTTCTTCTGTACGTCGGTATCGGTCTTTCTCCTCGGAGAGGCATACTGCAGTTGTCGTCGTTATACTGACGTGTTGATTTCGACCTTGGAAGAACAAAAAGAAGGTGCGCACATTGTGGCGCCTTCACTGTCCTGGAAAAGCAAATTTGAACAAATGTTCAAGCAACGCGGCCAGCCAGTGAACTAACCTTTCGAGTGGTCTTCTCTGTCGGCATAAATGTTACGATCGTGTGGCTTTCTGCCTTCTCTATAGATAGAGACCCCGCGTGTCGCATTTTTGCCCATGCACGCTTTCGATTCTATCAACTCCGTTGTTGGGTCTGGCCTTTTCACTCAGCCGCGTGACAGCCTTTATGATAGGCAGTTACGGTGCAGTCAGCAGGGCATTAGTCAGTCCTCAATAACCCAAAGACGCTCAGAATTGGTCATTTATGCAGCTTCGCGCTCGTGTAGACACCTACTTTTACTATTTGCTTTACTATTGGACGTTCGTCTGCGGGACTGCAGCCACGAAACACTTTTTCCCTTTGTTTATTTGCGTATTGTGACTTTTGCTAACTTTACGGCTGTGTTATGAATATTGTTATGAAGCTGCGGTTGACGGCATGACATGGCACTTTCGGTGCCGAATTACGGAGTCGACGTGCCCAGAAAGGCGCTGGGTGTCTGAGATGCTCGCGACCTCTTCGCTCTCACAAGGTAGCGCTCTGCTGGCCATGTATAGACGGAGGAGGCTATAACCGCCGCCGCCGCCGGGGGCACTCTTCTTGCGTGCTCGCTCCATTGTGACGCCATTGTCTCGCCGTCTGTGTGAATTGGAGAGATTCTCTCTGACTTCGTGTGCATCTTGCGGCACTCCTTTTTGTGTGTGCGCGCTTGTGCTTGTGACAACAATTTGGCCTGCCTTACTTCAGCATCTTTCTTCTTGGAAGAAAAGCGTCTGGCACTGACGGGCTCACGCAAGAAAACTTTAGTATTTCTGCTCCCGCCATCTCGGCGTAGTTGTTTAAAGGTGCACGGACGAAAGGCGAGAGGACGGAAGCGGTTGGGGTGGGTGGGGCGGCGCTTCGCACCGTATACGCACACTCCGGGAGAAGACTATTCCAGTAAACTTGCCGGTCAGGGAGTGGGGCTTCTTGGAGCGGCATTGATTGAGCGAAATGATCTTCCGTTCAAGTGTCACCCTCTTTATTTCTACTTCAGTTCTGTCGGGAGCCCTTTTTGTTGATGTTGTTCATGATGATGATGGTGCGTGCCTCTCACTGGTTATTGTTATAACCTAAAAGCTGTTGTCGCAGGAGAAGCAGTTCAGCCAGCGGCTGTTTGACCAATCTCGGAATGGCCTCTTTTTTCTTTTTCTTTTTTGCAAGTATTTCGGAGGTGTCAGCGGTAACTCCTGTTAACAGCATACTGTACATATCAAGAACGCACACATGAGCCTTAACGGCGAGTGGGGATGAACACGTGACTTCATGGGCGCCATTATTAAGTGCGTAGTATGACCATTTCTCCAAGCTCCTTGCCATTAAAGGTGTGGTGTCTACGTTCCGCTGTGCTGTGACAGCTGTGGCAGCCGCAAAGGCGTCGTCTTCAGGCCACTTAGTTAAGCGTCTGTTAACTTGCCTGCGAGTTGAAGGGGAAGGAAGAAATCCAAGTATACTGTGAGGCGCTGAGCCGGGCTCCCCTAAAGGGCTGCAGAAAATAGCGCCTCTTTCCACAATCACTCTCGCGCTTTTGCTGTCCGCGCAGATGATGCTGGAATCAGGTGTTCGATACAAGCGGTCGGCGGTCGATGCTACGTGCATCGACCGCACTGCGAGCGCTCGTCCTCCCGAGCTGTGTAGCGGCACGCCTTACAAATTCTCGTAAGAATGAGAATTCGCCGTAACCTTTCGGCAGTGTTGGTGTCGCCGCATTACGCGGTAACTCGTGCTACGTTCTCGTCATTTTATAGATTTCAGAAACGTCGGTTGCATTCTTTCTTTTTCCCGCTGTGTTTCTCCGGGTGATGTCTCTGCCATTTGCCCGTCGGGTGTTGCAGCCCCATCGCGATCATGAAGCGTGCGCTCCTATCGGTGCGACAGCGACCTCGTTCCACGCGGGTGTTTGGAGCTCGCGACGGGGGCATCGCTTCATTTACGCGCCCCTCCTCTCTTTTCGGGCGGGGCGCCGACGCGTCCGGCCAGCGGCTTCGGCAGCCAGCCGCCTCCGGTGCGCGCGACACACGGCCACGCTGACACTGCTCTCTCGCCCCCCGCCAAGGTCGCGAGGGCAAGCACCCTGCGATCTCCTAATCCTTTTGACCCTTCTTGCTTGCTTTCGCCCCTTCTGGTCCCGAAAAGCGCGCTGGCGCGAGGTTAATTCCCTGGCCGAGGAACGCCGGAAAAAAATGGCCTCGGCCCATGGTCGGTCCCCTCCAGGTTCTGCATCGTCGGTGCATTTCTGGGGAAGTAGCCGGCAATGTCGCTTGCTGCAGGAATAGATGAAGCCGCAGCATGCCAGGGTGTTGGGTGGTGGCGCCCTTTAACCGTGAAAGTCGTTATGTATCGCGTGTGGCTGGTCTGGCGTATATACTGATGCGCCGAGAGTAGCAGACGCATAGTTTTGAAGGCGCTCTCTGCTCGAAGGCTGGCTTCAAGATTTTAAACTCGCGACGTCAGAACAAAACTTCTGTGCCCCTAAACCATTGTTTGCGGTGGCGTAGTCGCATGATGTGTTTATGAGGAGCGCACATTTCAGAAACACATTACATGAATTGCACACAAATGCGGCTGGCCGATATTCTTGCCCATAAGAAAGAAAGAAAGGTGAAGGCACCTCAAGCCTTCTTTGGATCTGTATGCACGTCCAGTTTATTTATCTAGCCATGAATACGATTCCAGACGATTGCGCTACATTCATCACGTGCATGGGTTACTCATAAGGGGACACTAAAGTGCAAGTGCAGTAGTAAATTGGGGTTGTGCAGTAGCGAAACGACCACTCTTGCTGTGCGCGGAGGCTTGGTGAGCGAGAAAAGGCGCAAGAACGAAAGGGGAGACGGGGGCCCCCACTGAAGTGCCCCACCGCATGCATGCTCGGCATGACGTCGTGGATTTTGAAAACCTCCACTCGGGTCTGGGTAATTGTTTTTCGGTAAAGGAAGACTGCGTTGCATTGCAAATGAGCCACTGACGTAACCTAGAAAGCATCGGCAACCTACCCTGCGCAATAACGGCCCAAATACGAGATAGCTTCAAGTCCGCGTCTTCACACTGACGTACCTTCGCTGAGGTTTAGGCGCGAAATTCAAGAATGAGAAGTTTCTCCACTGTAGCGACCCACCGTCTTCCCCCAAATGATTAATGATCAAGTTGTGAAATGATACTTAACCATTCAAAACGGATTGAAACTGCAGCGCACACACAAGAAACGAGTACACAAGGCAAAGGTAACTTGTGTGCGCGCTGCAGTTTCAAGATGAATAGCTACCAACTCGCCCAACTTTCAGTACTTTTATAAACGGATATAGTCTTGCTCTTTTGTGTTCCTTTAACACTTATACACTGCTAAATGATAACGTACTGCCGCCGCATATACTACATAGATGCAGGTCTCAATAATGTCAAGTACAAAAAGTGATATACTGTGCAGCACACACTCCTGGTACTTTAGAACTTGGCCAATTTTATTAGGCGTGTCCCAGTCGGCCTCAAAGCGTTCGGGAAGTGCATTTGTGTTCGCCTTCTTTTACTGTGACGGTGGCTCGTCCGTTCTGTGGCGTGCAGGCTTTATCGCATATCCTCCGTCACTTTCCGACGGTCAGGTTTGAAGTTTATTTTCAGGTCATGGTAGGCCAATTCTGTTTCTCTCGGAAGTAAGTTGGCACCGCTTTGCAACGTTTTGTCTGCCGAAGAGATGGCGGTGTGCAATCAGTAGAAAGCTGCTTCTGCTGCTGGGCGTGAGCGTAGGGGCTTAACGTGAACGACGCGCCGCAGCATGCTGTCGCCATGAGGGCAGATTGGGCTCGTGGCGCCGCCGCTCACGTTCCTCCGGCATTGCCGAGCCCCACAGGGAGGAGACCCAAGCGGCAACGTGAGCGCACTTCACAAGCCTGTGTCGCGTGCCATGCTGTCCCAGTCTAATATTGGTTCATACGCGCCAGATGCACACGTAGTGGGCACGTATACATAAAACTGTTGTGCTTGATGATGAATGTGGTGCTTTGTGACGCGAGGGCCAAGGATGGCCAACTGTTGCGTTTTTAATTACTTTTACTGCTGCACACGTTCGCGCGTTCTCTGCTAAGGCATAGCAGTATATTATTCTTATCGATCCCGTGGATCGTACATCGCGTGAAATTAATGGATAAACGGCGCAGGGAAACACGAGGCTACGTCATCGCCAGCCACGACCGCAGTATGGACCTTACATGCGGCCATCGTAGAATCGAACGGTGCGTGACGGCGCGTGTGCCGCCTGGAGGCCCTCGGGTCTGGGTGCCGGGGCTTTTCTCCCGCGGCCTCCGATTTCATTTCCTCTGCTCGAGGGCGCGGCGCCGTTGTTTAGTCTCGTCCGGCGCGGCCGCCGGTCCCAGATGTGTGACGCCGCCCCCGCGGCTGCTCTTCCCCGCGGCTCGAACGCCATCTTGAACCTCTCCCTCGCTGTGTTTCTTCGTGCTTGGGGCAACGAGTTGCTCCGACGGATGATTGACTCGCGGGCAGCGCGGCCGAGGGGAGGGACCATCTGGTTCGCAACTCCTCGGCCGTGCTGCGGCAGTCTGCGAGCGCGCACGAATTAAAGCGGATTGCGGCACGTTTTGTTGCTGCCTTTGTCCGCTCTCCCGTGACAGGTTGTGCCGCATCTCACAGACAACGAGAACGCGGAGCATCGCAACCGGGTGGCCCGGCGGCCGATTACTCGAAGGCGTTTCGTGTACGGTGACCGCGCGGAGCACGCGCAGAATAGAACCGCGAACGTGTGTCCCGGGCTGCCGTCAGTATACTGCGTGGTCTCTTGCGTGAGCAATTTCGTTAAAGAACCGGTTTGGACGGCTCGTGCAACGCTGTCGGTGACGCCTGGGCGCCAGTCATGGAGCGCTGCAAAATAGCGCTCCGGGAGTCTCTCTTCTTTGATGCCGCCGATCAAGGGGCGCGAACATCGAGGAGGCTGCGTGCAAGGTGGTGCCTCGCCCGTTTGGATTTTATTTTCGTGTATTATATAGGTATCGCTGGTTTCGATTCTGCCGGTGGTTGTTTCGATGAAACGCTCGTCGTGACTTGTCCGATGCGTCCCTTGTCCGTTAATCCCTGTTCCATTTTTCATTCTAGCCGAGCACGTCTCATTTGCGTTCACGTGTTTAGAGTACGCTGCTCACATTCCACTGGTTAAACGTAATTAGCGCAAATCGCTTCGCTACGCGTGCTTGCACTTAACGCATCTGTGTCCGAAGCCTAGCTACCTATTTCCTAGAGGGTTCGGCGTGTCTTTGCCGAATAGGAGGACATTTTATTTATTGAGACAGTTTTGGGCAACAAACGGCGGCTCTTTGGTAAAAACCCGCTTGTGCGGACCTTGGCACCTGTGAGTGCACTGTACCCGTTTAAGAACGTATACACAGCGTTGAAGTGTACCGCACCGCGTTCCCCAGGGGCTGCTTTATCGCTTCTGCTACAAATATTTCAGCTTTAATCGTTTCTAAAAAAAAAATGTGGTTGATCCCTCTTATATAGGAATCGGTATAGAACACGAAAGTGAAACGTGTCTTCACAGAAGTAGTGTAATGTTTATTGCACATTGATATATAATGTCTATTGGTGTTTTGTGGCTAAAGCGCCCTTAGGCGTTGATGCACCCACGCTGACGCCTGGTGGCACGTCTCCTCCATCACGACTACCAACGTCGATGACCATGAGCAACCGTCGTGCATATGGAAGCTGCACTACGCTGCACACGCTAGCACAACGCGAAAGACGAAGCACGTAACTGACACACTAATACAACGCGCAAGACAAAGCACGTAACTGAATCGTCACCGAGTCAAATCAGCGCGTACAGCGCGTCGTAATTGCAGCCTCCGCGATCAACTTCAGAAACATTTTCAGAGCTAATTGCGGAGGCCACGCTCCGCTGTGCTGAGTACGGTGAACGCCACCTAGGTGGCGTTGGTAGTGCTTCTTGATGCCAGCGTCCCTTCGAATGCTGGCATCGAGGCGTCGTAGTGCTGAGACCACCGAAGCGTTCACTGTCGGTGCGCGTTAGTGTCATAATGCAGTACTTCTCTTTTCTGCTCGTAGGCGGCGGCACCGCCCCGAGCAAGAGCGCGGGTACACGGAGGAGTGTTAGATATATAAGGCGCGTCTGTGTAGCTCTCTGCAAATGCGTTTGTGGCGCAATGGGTTAAACGCTCGGCGATCTATCGTCGCGGACCGAGAGGTCGTGGGTTCGATTTCCAAATTTTGCATGTTTGTGGAACTTTTTCTTCTGGTTTCTTTCTTTGTATTATGTTCGTGTACATTGTAAGCTGACGTATTTCCGTGACGGAAATACGTCAGTGAAGTCTTGGTGGACCCCGGCATAAAACACTTTCGTGTTAAAAAAAAAAAATAAACATACACAAAGAGAGAAGAGCGAGACAGGTAAGCAGGAACTAAGTAAGGTTGAAAGGAAAAAAGGCTGCATACCCTACCTCCAGGAGGACACATTGGCGACGGACATATAATGAAAGTGAACGCAAACGAGCGCTGTTATTTAAGCAGCGAGCAGCATGACTCTGCGACGGCTGCGGCGACGTGGTTCGCTGCTAGTGCTGTCTTAGCTGGTTGAACTGTTTTATAAGTCCTTATTTCAACTCGCACTTGTTCTCATTGCGCTAAAGTGTAATTTTTAGATTTTGTTGAGTTAACCGATTGTATTCCGAGGCCCTTTAGTGGGTTGGCATTCAACTTGCTTAAATATGATATGGGCTAACCAGCGACGAGCCCTTGACGCACCGCAGCCACCGTGTGGTCGCCACGTCGATGACGAACACGTCATTCGTCCACGCTTGGTCGGCCGCTGGCAGCCGGCGGCATTCCATTCACGGACGAAGCCTGCGGTGGGTGGTGGCGAAACGTGCCCTTTGTCGCGGCTTTGGTGGCGCGCTCTCCAAACGCTTCTGTCACAGCCGACCAGGACGACGTGTGCGCGTAGCCAGCCAGCTGCGTAGAGGGCCCGTTGTGCTCCGAATTCCCCGCGCGGCGGTGCCGATGGTTCCGTGACGTTTGTTCCCTGGAATGCAGCCTGATGGCGGCCCTCATTAGCACCGCCTCGCTGGAGAAGCGCTCGGCCACTTTCCCGCCGTTTCCCCGTGTGGTGCCTCTTTTGCCGTGATCTTGTTACGGCAAGCTTCCTAGATGTGAAAGAGGGAAGGACGGGGGCGGCGCGACTCAAGCCCCCTGTATGTTTGCACGTCGTTAACGGGCACTTGACCCGCTATGTGCGACGCAAACGGAGGAAAGTATTCGTCGGGAGTGTGTGTGTGTTTTGACTTCTTGCTGCAAGTGCTCCCGAGCGCGTAGTGCAGCGTCTTTTCCATAGTTTCCCGCTCTTTAATTCGTACGTGTAATATCGTCCGAGTTGTTTTCGCCCGCCTTTCTTTTTCAAACTGGGCACAATCGTGGGGCGCCTCAACGACTTGTGAGAACGGCAGATGCTTTGTCCGTTCTCTGCTTTTATGACTTCGCGTCGCCGTATTCGTAACTCGTCTAGCTGGAGGCGTCTCAAGTTTCCTCTCCGCTTTTATGCTTTTCGGTGCACTTGTGCTGGAACGGGAAGAAACGGAAAACGTTAGTCTGGACGATGGTCTTATGCGAAGATTTTTTTTTCTTTGCTATTTTCTTATATTTGTAGTGTACTTGTTCACTAGCGAGAGCCTTGCGGTTGTTTGCGAGTGCTTTATTTCGCGAATCGTTATGTGGTTTTTATGTCGCTGCGAGAAAGGACCGCCGGTGTCTCCTGGCACTTTGCGGCGGCTAGGGTCAGTAACTTTTTTTTTTTTTTTTTGCACGTATTGCAGCACCTTCTAACGCATTCTCAATGGAAACCCAATCCCCTGCCTTGCGCTCCGGAGAACCGGCCCGCCTTGAGCTGTTCATTGTGCTCGCGCTTATATAGCAGCCTCGATTTCGGCGCTTCGGGCCTTTGCGCTCCTTTAGGCTCGAGCTGACGTTGGAATTGGTTCACTAGGGCTCTCACGAATGCTTCGGCGGACGGCATAATCTGACGGCTGACCTGGGAAGCTGTAGCGCAACGCCGGACCCCACATCATTTGGGGCGCGCTCCACTAAGCTGTCGTCGCCAGTACTCCCCCCCCCCTGTTCCTGGTCGTAGCAGAAATGAAAAAAAAAAAAAAAAAATTGAACAAAAAGAGCGCGCTTTGACGGGAACGACGCCGTCCTCTTCTTCCGATGCTAATTGCTGTAATCTCGTCCCGACAGAGATGCCGGTGCCTCTTGCTGTTTTTGGCCCCGTTTGGCTGCGGATCTCTCTGCGGCCGCCCTTTGTCCTCGCGCGTGTCTAGGCATGCCTTGAGGAAGGTGGACTTTTGGTGTCTCGCTGGCTGAATGCGTCTATAGCTGCTCGCAGCCTGTGTGCGTCGTTGAAAAGGTCAAGGGTCCATTTTGTTACGGGCTGTGAGGGCCGCGTCGAGTGCCGCCGCTGTCTGCTCAGCTCTCGGAGGATGCGTCGGCGGCGAACCGCGCGTGCCGTCACGACTGTTTCGTTTGTCTCCACTTTTACTTCTCGCCGTTTGTTTTTCGGAAGCGAAGGCGTTGCTAAGAGTGAGATGTTTCGCGCTTGCCCGCGGAGAAAAAGTCGCCGAACGCACGCCGCGTGACGGCGTGGCGCGTCGGTTTCGAAAGCGCGCGCTTTAAGGTCGCCTCGACTTCCTTCCTGGCCGGAATATATGGCTGTCCTCTGCTGTGCCAAGTCGGGTTCCTGTTTACAGTTCGCACTTGTCGGCGCAGTCGAGACGGGAGCAGATAGTGGAGCTCGCTATACTTTCGAGTGAAAAGGAGCGCGTCTGTAGAATGTGTGTGCGTGCCCACCAATTCGTTGGACGCCGTTTTAGTTGCAATGAACAGGACTGGCGTAATGTGGCGATTCCTTTCTTATCACCTACCGCTCTAGACCGACTGATGCTGGTTATAAACCAAGACGGAGCACAAAAAGGAATAGCTTTGGAATAGCATCGTTGCATATTATATCTGTCAAGATCTACTTAGCAGATGCGCTTTTATTGCAGAACCACTGCTTTTTCACGGTGGTTCGAAAGTTTTTCTCGTCTTATGCAGTCCCTTTGGTATGAAGATTATGAAGGTTAAGATGACAAATATGTGAATCTTTACTCGGAAAATGGAGGGACCTAGACGAGGAATCGGGGCATTGGAGGGGAAATCTACGATGCGTAATCTGGCGCTCCATACTAAGCAGACGACACAGGCAAGCATGCGGCCGTGCATTCGCGTAGCTGTAACTGCCATTTTAGTGCCACTTTATAGTGAAACCGAGTTTTAGTCGCATTGCGATCTAGTGTCGCCGAGAGTGTGTTTCGCGAAGGTGAAATACGGAAGCTGTTGATCTTGCCGGCAGCCGGCTTTATGGCCTTACTGCTCAAAACAAGGGACGGCGCTGTAATATATATATATATATATAGTTATGCATAGGGAGTCGACGGGCTGTCCTACGGAAATGTTTATCGGATGGGGCGCTTGGGACGCCGCAGGCTTTAAGTATTTCGGGCAACCGCAGAACGAAAGTTTCGTGAGCACCACACTTGTCGAGCCGCTAGCAAACCAATGTAGTACCCGCCGTGGTTGCTCAGTGGTTATGGTGTTGGGCTGCTGAGGATGAGGTCGCCGGATCGAATCCCGGCCACGGCGGCCGCATTTCGATGGGGGCGAAATGCAGAAAACACCCACGTACTTAGATTTAGGTGCACGTTAAAGAACCCCAGGTGGTCCAAATTAACCCGGATTCCCCCGCTACGGCGTGCCTCATAATCAGTTGGTGGTTTTCGCGCGTAAAAACCCCGTAATTTAATTTTTAAACCAATGCACCCGTAATGTATATGTAGCTTCGTAGATGAAGCGAGACTTCGTATAAAAGTTCTGGTCTCGTATTCACAAAAGCCTCTAATGCTCGAATAGTTCATAGGACTTACAAATTCCAGCAAGTCCTGAGGCTGAACACATTAGGGAAGGCGACCGTCAAAGGGCAGGGAGCATGCGTTGACGAAGGCAAAGCTTTTTGAATGATGCGTGCAAAAGGGAATGCTGTTTGATTGCTGATAAAATCGGGGAATAAAGTATTCTAATTCCAATTATGTTTGATCTTGAGCGCAGCAATTTCACAGGGAAAATGAAGGCTGCCACCATGTTTGCGCCTAAAGCACTCAAAGGCACAGAAAGTTCTGCGGTTTGGCACGTATTCATAGCTGGGTTGTGCGAAAAAGCAAGTGCGAAAAAGAATACCCGCCGGGGTGGCTCAGTCAGCTAAGGCGTTGTGCTGCTGAGCACGAGATCGCGGGATCGAATCCCGGCCTCGGCGGCCGCATTTCGATGGAGGCGAAATGCAAAAACGCCCGTGTGCTTACGTTGTAGTGCACGTTAAAGAACCCCAGGTGGTCAAAATTAATCCGGAGCCCTCCACTACGGCGTGCCTCATAATCAGAACTGGTTTTGGCACGTAAAACCGCAGAAAGAAGAAGAATGCGAAAAAGAATGTAGACAAGGGGAGAGTGACAAGCCAAGCCTTAGCCTTTTCTCTGCCCCATTGTCTACGCTTTCTCGCTGATTTTTTAATTTTTATTTTATTTTTTTGAATCATGCCTTCACAAGCTAAGAAACTTCAAAGTATCCGCTTCCAGTTTCGAGCGCCTAATTCTGTTATCACTTAGTTCTTGCGCCGCATATTATCAAAAATTTGCCTGGCTGTTGTCACCGCGAAGTTGCTGCGCGTGTGTGGTTCCTTCCCATTATGGAATGCCTGGCATCCGTCCATGAGCGTGAGCCCCTCACCTGGTTTGGACATTTTCAGACACAATCGAGCGGGGACGTTCGTGTCTGCATGCAACCGACGTACGCCGCAAAAACAGCTGAAGATTCAAGCAAAAACCTGGGAGCTATTCTCGTAGCTTCGAGGCGCTGTACCATAAAACGCTGTGTGGATATATAGGTATAGTTTTATAAGAGAATCGTAGAGCAGGGGACACCCTATAGCTGTCAAACTCGCCGTAACATTGAACAGGTGTCTATATAAGCTTTTGATATAAGCTTTTGTCTGAAAAACAGTCACCACCACATTAAGTCGGTATAAGGGTTCTCTTATATGGGAATAACTGAACGTTTGTAGACTATTCCTAGACACTGACAAGCGGGGACTCTGAAATTTCCTTTATTTTGGACGTCTTATTAGATGCCTTCCAAAACTGAAACCGAGCCCAAACGCATCCGTTTGCTTCTGTAGCCTTTATTATTTTTTTTTCTTTTCTTCTGAGTGCTAACGGCACGAAAAGCGCCTCCTTCTTCCACTCTTGTTTCGTGCGATATGTCGCCCCTGTAAACTTGCACGAGACACTGCTTGTGCTTTGCTTGTGTAAATCCATACCGCCTTTCCAGTCTGACACCCGAACATTGGCAGTGCCGGTACTAGGTTATTTCATAGCATCCCAACGCCATACCTGCGGAGGTATTTCGGGTATCGTAATAAAATGTTCGCTTCGTCCGCCCTAGCTGCTTGGTCGCCTTTATTATTTCTCTTGGTTTTCTGTATTGCAGACATAGCGCCGATACTTTAATCCGTGTATTTTTTTTTTCCCCTCTCATCGCGATGAGTTATCCTGACCCCAGCACGCGCGACATACCGGACGGTCGCGTTGTTGTTTGCGGTGGCCAGGAATTCGGGATGAGTCAGATATATCCGTCGGGCGGGCCGCAGGCACAGCAACCTTCAACTCTATTATGTACGGTTCGTGTCTCTGCGTCCTCATATATATTCCGCACGCGAGCACTGCTCGGAATATGTATAGGTTTTTGTAGTGTGTGTATTTCGCGGTTCGCCGCTTCGCGACCTCACAGCAGGGGGCGCGCACTCACTGTCAAGTGTTTCCGCGCGCTGCGGGAGATACTCTTTTCTTTTCTCGCTCTCTCTCGCCTTCACATTTTGCCGTGTTTTTAACTCGCTGAGAAAAAAGAAAAAAAAAAAAACGGTAATACGCTGAAGCAAACAGCACAGTGGGGCCTGCACGCTATATATCGTAGAAAAACAGCCTGCTGTCTGTTTTTTCCCTTCGTTTCAACAGTCCAGACTCTGCGTGCGCAGATGAGAGCGCGTTTATACAGTTGAGTGCAGTGGGCGGGCTGCACGTTCACTGGGTGCGCGCATTTGCCATTTCGCCGCGTGTTGATTGTTTTCGAAATTATATTCCAAAACGAACGCCTGAATTGAGTATTCACGGCTGGGGTTATGGGTGGGGGTTATTGCGCACGTGGTGGCGCGAACTAAATGCTATACGCGCATTACGATGCGTTGTCGCAGTGCATGCTACAACCGAGGAAATAACTGGCCGGCAAATTTTGCCGGTAATGGCCGCTTCGGGCGGGCTGCAGCTATTGTAGCTGAAATGGACGGCAACGTTCTCAGCTGCGAGAATTGAGGCGAATGAACACTGAATGCGATTTTTTTTTAATGCCCCGGTTACACGGTGCACCTTCAATCGCGATCGAGCCAGATCGGGATTGAATTTTTTTCGATCGCGATTGGCTCTCTTTCGCATTTTGCGCAAAGGAACTAATCGCGATCGAAAGTGCCCTTGTGACACGGTTGTTTGCTTCAGAAATCTTCATCGCCACCAATTTGTTTGGGGGATCTCGCAGCTGCGTCGACGTTACGTTGTGCGTTCTTTCGTTCGTTCGCAAAGCAGTGACATTGTCATACCTGCCAACTCTCCCGATTTGCCCGTTGTGCTCGAATTCCTACCAATCCTCCCGCTTGTACCGGTACGGCCATAAATCTCCCGAAAAACTACGCCATCGGGAAAGAAAAGAAAAATAAAGAAAATGCTTCTTGTATGAAACACAGCCGTATATAGTAATTGCTTTTATGTGTTATAGGTAACTATGGTCCATAAAAAAGTATTTTATGGACCATACAGTAACCAGCCGAAGTCAGATTTAAGTCTAAGCCATTTGTGTGTGAGGCCTACGCACAAGTCAGTTCGCTTCTGATCGAGACATGTGTTAAGGAGTGCGCGTGATAGTTTTTCGTGTTTCACGGCTCCGTTAAACACATGGTGTTGTCGAAGCCCAGTAAGTATTTACAAATCTTCTTGAACTCTTATACATGAGAATTCTCATATTTTGTGCCGTCCAGAAAAGTCGAGCAGTTTGTATATTGCTCGACTTGCGCATGCGACGTCAGTGTGGCCCACAGGGCGGTAAATGCGATATAAAACTGAATATGGCGACGACTAAGCGCCAGAACTTTATTCGGTGTGCCTCATAATCGTATCTTCGATTTGGCGCGTAAAACCCGATAATTTAATTTTAGCAATTTATTCATCAACAGCAGGGAAGACAGTGTTGTGCGTGCCGGGTGCCTCTCAAAAAAAAAAAAAATCACATGCACTGCCTAGGGAAAAAAAGAGCAAATGTTCTTTTATGTCGTCCCCCCTCCTCTCCCGCACGTTAAATGAAACCGGGTTGTTCAAAATAATGTAGAGCCTTCCACTACGGCGTCACTCTTAGCCCAGTTCGGGCTTCAGGCCGCAAGGCCCATAAATGTATTATTGTTCCATATTGTTCGTTTTCCATATTTCATATTGTTCCATATTCGTGTATATCGAATAGTCAATATGTATCCATATTGTTCGTTTTTCCCAAATTGTTTGATGTGTGAAGCAAAATGCTCTCAATCTCTCTTTCCTTTCTCTCTTCTGTTTTTTTTTTTTCTTTTTCTCCTCTTTTTTTTTCTCTCATCTGTTTCATCTGTTCGCTTCTTGCTGTCTGCTGCCTTCTGGTTATTAGGACTAGTCAAGTTGCTGTTCGTAGCAACTTTTTTCCTAATGCCTTGGAACCTTGTACCACTTGTTTTCATGAATAAATTTATTATTATTATTATTATTATTATTATTATTATTATTATTATTATTATTATTATTATTATTATTATTATTATTATTATTCGCCGCTGTGTCTTTTGGAGCTAGTGTACACTGATGCGAGAATAGCGCTCTGAACGCGTGCTCTTGCAAGTATACAGCAGTGCGTCCCTGTCTGCCAGCGGGGCGGGGTCGATCAGCTCCAAAGTGGGCCAGCGGGGCCTGGACGTTGCCGAGTGTGGGCTTCTCTGATGAGCGCCGTCGGTGCGCATACACGCGTTGAGGGGAGGGGGTCTCCTCGCGGCTCCGCCAAGCAGGAAATGACCTCGGCTTCCCTGAAGAGAGAAGGGAGCTGCGCCCGTCGAGAAAGCCTGCAATCGGCCGTCGTCGTTCTTGCCCGCTGTCGACCACGTCGAACCCGGCGATTAGAGATAAAGCAACACTGCCCTCTGTTCCTGCCGCATTTTGAGCCGAGTAGAGCGCGGTCTGGCCCCATGCCGGACCGGCCCGCGGCGCTTGTTGTAGAACCGGGTGCGCGCCTCGGGCGCGGCAATTGGCCATCCGCTATATACCCCTCCGACCATCCCCGAGGCTTCTCTCTATTTTGCTTGCCAGCAGGCCCTTCGCTCGTGAAGGATGGCTCCCTTCGTCGAGAGGGCGCGCTTTCTCCGCACGGAGGGATTACTGACGCACTATTTATTATTATAACGGATGACACCACTCTTGCAGGGAAGAGAAATAGGAAAGGAGCACTTTTCGGTCTGCATTTCTCTCTTCTTATCCGAGCACGGGTTATCTATATTGTGGCAGCACATCGCCAAGCAAGTCGCCGCACTGTGCGCCTTCATACTCGAGCGACGTGCCGTGGTTGGTGTGGACGCTTCACCTCCCGGCTCGCCTGTCTCCCTCATGCGCGTTCGATTCCCTACCTCTGCCACTCTATTTTATGGCGATTAAGAAAAATAATAATAATAAATCGTTTTTAAAAATTCTTGAGGCATCATACTTGAGCTTCGTTAAACCGAAAATGAGCCCCTTTCGCTTGGAGCCAGCACTCGAAGCATAATTCATTTTGCTAGAAACGTTGTGCCTATACAGGGTGTTTCATTTTAGCTGCACCAAATTTTTAAAAATTGCCTGTGGCAGATAGCACAATTATAATCCTTGATCTAAACTACTCGATGAGGCGGCCATTACTTCCACGAGAAATCAAAACGCCTAATTGAGTAATTAGCATAATTACGCTAGTTAACTTTTTAATTAATGATTTTACGGCACATCTTTCGATCCACGAATTATAGCCGCTGAGTTCGCAAGGCGTATCCGCTTGGAACGAATTCTCAGGACTGAACCAGTTTCGAGATATTAATTTTTAACGTGTCCGACGAAATGTATGGGCGTTCCAGTTAACTTTTTGAGGAAAACGCTGTTTTATGCATTGAAGCACAAAGTTAACTGGAACGCCCATGCATTTCGTCGGACACTTTGAAAATTATCTCGAAACTGGTTCAGTCCTGAGAATTCGTTCCAAGTGGATACGCCTTGCGAACTCAGCGGCTATAATTCGTAGATTGAAAGATGCGCCGTAAAATCATGAATTAAAAAGTTAATTAGCGTAATTATGCTAATTACTCAATTAGGCGTTTTGATTTCTCGTGGAAGTAATGGCCGCCTCATCGCGTAGTTTAGATCAGGGATTATAATTGTGCTATCTGCCACAGGCTATTTTTAAAGATTTGGTGCAGCTAAAATGAAACACCCTGTATATAGCACTACTTTCGAGAAGTGCGGATGCAATATGCGCCTCGAAATTCATTGCTTTACCGATTGGCAGTTTTCTGTACTGCATTTTTTCAATGTGGGGGAACATATTAACTGAAACGGGGCATTTCGCTGCAGATTTTGAATACCTCTTTCTGGGAACTGGTGCAGGATATCAGATAGTTTCTAGCAAATGGTCAAACTTTGAGTGCTCATAGAGCTCACTTTTCCAATTACAGCGTGCCTCCCTGAAGGCAATAATTAAAATGTTAATGGGTGAAATGTTGTTAACAATATCGTATCGGCGATATCGCGCAAATTTTGGTGTCTGCGGTTGCTAGGAAGCGTGTAAAAACTGTACTTTTGTCTTGAATGGAGAATAGCAGCTGTGACAAGTTATACATCTACGAACGTGCACAACGCATTTTCATTCCTAGAAGCGCAGTTTATGGCTCCTTAGTTTCGTGCTTCATTGTCGAAACCTTTTGAACCCATGATTGTGAGGCCGCGCAATATCCATGACATTTCCCGTGCATGATTAAACATATACTCGACCAGCAAGCGTGGCTCGCCAGGCACCTTGAGCTGTTGGCGAAACCGGCGTGATGAGGTCGGCGTGTCTAATAAAGAGTAAGACCTTTCCTTCATCTTGCGGATTTCTGCGGAAAAGACTTTCATAAACGTTCTTGGAATAGTCAAAGGTCAAATGCTACTGCAAAGGGCAGGGCTATAGCCGACAACAGGCGTTTGTTTGCTCCACGCAGTGGAAAAGGTTCCGCATAACACTTTGTACTTTAAAAACCGATCCAGTCTTGCACTTATGAAATTGCGGTCCGTATTAATGCATAAAACGAATAAACGAAAGGCTAGTACATGTGTCAAAATGTCATGTCACAGTAGAGAAAGCGTTACAGTCGCAGCTGGTTGATTGATTGATGCATAAGAGTTTAACGACTCAAAGTAACATCGGGGCGCTATGAGAGACGCCGTAGAGGAGGACTCCGAATTAATTTTGACCATCTGGTGTTCCTTAACGCGCCCCTAAATCCAAGTACAAATGTGTTTTTTTTGCATGACGCCCCAGTCTAAATGCCTGCGCCGCGGCTGGGAATCGAACCCGCGGCATCGTGCAAAGCAGCAGAGCGCCATAGTCACTGCGCCACCGCAGTGGGTTGGAGCTCGAAACTGGGCGACCGGGCTTAGTATTCACTTCAGTTGTCACATAAAAATCGTGCGGTCGAGTCGTTTCAAGTGCAGCTTTTACATATACACTCACGGGAGTCCAGTTTTGACGATGTACCTCTCGTTGACTTATTTTTCGACACTCTCCAAGGAGCCCAAGATTAGCCACTGCAAAAAGTGCATCACGTTCCTTGAGCCGTTGTCCATGTTGAATGATTCCCCATGGTACTGCGAGGAAAGAGTTGAAGCAGTACTGACAAGACGTTTTATACTGGTCTCCCCCCCGTCAATTGAATGTGCAAACCCTCTAAGTTAACAATTCTGCCAAGCGTCGGAGCATGCCGCCTAAATAATTTGCTATAGCACGCACGTAATTGTTTCTACGAATCAGTTTCGGTACCCAGGAGGTCATGCAGCGCACTGCCTCGCGGCGTTCCTGCGATCGCTGCGGCTGCCACATGTGAGTGAAGGAACGCGCGCAGCACACTTGTTATTTTTTGAGCATCTCATACGTAGCGCTGTTGCGACACAATGTCGGCGAATTTTGTTCTCTGTCGTGACAAATGTCGATGACGCCAAGTTCGCCCTTTCGAGCCCAGCTTTAGTATAGAGTTGAAATAACGTTCCGTACTCGATGTCATCCTCGGTGTGCTATGGTTTCTATAACTTCGAAGATATGTCTCGGTGCTTTAATGGTTCGGCCGAGGGTAGCGTAAGGGAAAAGTATATTTTCAACATATATCGCAAAGCATAGAGGGGGCCGGCTGGCGCGGTATTTGTATGTTTTGCTTTTTCGTCCGGGAACGAGCACTCAGTGGACGCAGTGTATGTGACGTAATAGTTCAGCGGGCTTGGTCAACACTTCCCTCAAACCTCTTCCAACGAGCCGGGCGAGCGCGTTGGCGTGTGTCATCGCTTTGGGCGGCGCTAGTTCGCGCGCTAACACACCGTTCTGCTGGGCGCGGCGACAGTCGCCCGATCACGTTTCGCCGGACGCTGTTGGCGCACTCTCCACTGTTTGCCCACTCCTCTCGCGCTGTCTGTCTGTACGGCTCCTCGCGCGACGAAGCTGTCGTCGCAGGGCGCGTTCTTTCCCCTCGCTCCAATGATACAAGCCATGTGCGGTCAACAAACTCGGCCCTGTAGATGCCCGGGCGCACTCACCGGCGGCGGCGCGGCGAAACCTCAATTTGCTGCGCGCCGCACAAGATTCATGGTTCGATTACGCTGTCGCTTGTTAAATGCTGTGGCTGGGTCAGTTTCTTTGATCGAACTGGTCGTCGTGTTATCGTGCACCTCGACCGCGTGTTCGGTGATTTTCACGTAATACTCGTGGTAGAGTCGTAGTAAAGCCGTGTTTCCATCTCGAAAACCTTTCCTGGAAAATTTGTCAGTGTTTAAAATAGCCCGCATGACCGAAGGAAGAGGCGCGTCATTTAACGCAGTGTGCATTGCAGCTCATACGCGTGGACTCCTCCCCCGCTTTCCTCCTCGCTATCGCCGCCTTTCATCCCCGCTCCGCATTCGCTCTTTCATCCTTCGCTGTGCTCGGTTACAAGGGACGCCGACGCTCGCCACAGGAACAGGCGCCTAAGAGCTGCGCTCTAAAATGGTTTGCTACCATACACCGGGGTAGAAGAATGAAATGGCGAGAGTGTGCACAAAGCACATTCACACAATCTCAACGCAGGATAACAGTTAACACTTGTCAGTGCAAAAGGCGCTTGTGCATGTTTGTTGTTTGTAAGAATTGTAACAGTGCATTCATATAGCCCTCTGTTGTGACTGCTTATATGAGGTCAGTATTCCAAAAGGATTTGTTCCGGCAAAGGCGTGTCATCAATGCGAGCTAGCGCAGTCGCGCGCGCTATCCTGTACGGTGCATAGAGAACAGTCACACAAAACATGTTCAAGTGTCTCCTCGCGACCGCAAGCATCCCAAGCCGCGTTGCCAACAATTCAAATACGGAAGGCAGAATATTTAGTAAAGGCTACTCCTAGCAGTAGCCGACAAAGCAGGGTAGCCTCGTGTCGGCGGAGTTCTGGCGGGACCCTTAGGTGCGACAGTGGGGGTTAAGGAACAAAGTGACGTTAAAAGGCGCAAACGCTTGCTAATCCGCGCCTGCTCTGCCAGATTGACTGTAGTAGCGTGAATTAGCTTCGATGCCTTAAAGGCTGCAAGATGGCCGGAATGCATGGTAAATGTTAGCGGTGCCGTTATATAACACGCTCTATAAAAAAAAAAAAAAAAAAAAAAAAAGTGGCAGCGCCTCATGAATTGCAATGCTAGTCGCAAGCAAGGATTGGTTGCGAAAAAATGTTATACCGTCGAACCCGGGTATATCGAACCCACATATAACGAATTATTGTATATAACGGCCAGCAGTAAAATCCCCTTGAAAATTTTTGCATAACATTTTTATTTTATACACCGAATTACCTATATATATCGAGCAGTTCGCACGTGTATCGCATTGGGGGAGAGTGCAAAGGTGGATGCCGCGCTGTGTGCTCTCGATCCTCATCACAAATCTCCGGGAACAGATTCTGGCTTGAATTCCGAGGAAGGCGGGTGGCACCAGATGGAAAAGCTGTCTCATAGTAATTATACCGTGATGCGCGCTAAGAAATGTGATATTCTATATGCTGTAGCATTCATATAAGTGCGGCCAGTGCGCTCTACATGTAATTCGCACCGCGCATGTCTATAGGAGGAGGAGGAACCTTGTCGCGGCGTATACACGGGCCGCTAACGCCGGTAACGGCTTTGATACCTTTCCACATCCTTTGTTGATACCCCACAGTGGGCATGTTCGACTAAATCCCGGGCTCCAGCTCAGGGGCACGAATGGGGTGAGTGTCTTTGTTAACGGGGGATGGTATATAGACCTGAAAAAAGCGTTTTTCCAGTTTTGGTTACCAAAACATTCTTCATTTAATGACTCATATATCCTCGAAATGTCGTGGCAAAACTAGCGCTATAGAATCATTCGCTTCAAACTTTGCACCAATGTTACCCCCCTCCTATATAACAATCGGCTTAACTTCATAGCGGTTTGACACAACTCCTTCTTCAAGAAAACTGGAAACATGAAAAAAAAATGTGTGATAGAAGCCCGCGAATACACGCACAGTGCCACGCGACTGGCCGCTCGAGGCATTTTGCGTGTGTTCGCGGGCTGCTTTCAGCTCGAAAAAAACTCTTTTATGTAGCACGTATTGAGCAACATAAAGGTGTATCGGGAGTTTTTCATGTTGCTCTACAATTTTCTCATTGACACTTTGATAATTAGGACAGTACTTCTTGAGTTAGATAATTACAATTACCTAAATAAATCTTAGTAACAAAAAATTACTCCATATCCCGCTAAAGGGAACCATGCGTGGATGCAAAGCAGCGGGGAGATGGTTAACTTGAGCGGGAGATGGTTTCGCGGCAGCGGCCCGAGCGCTCATCGCGGCGCTGCACAGGAGAGAGAATGAGGCGCGCGCGCTCCGTCATTTTCATACCGCGAAACTACCGTGGCGCTCCCAGCGGAGTATGCAGCTGTCGCACCACCTGTCGTGCGCGCCGCTCCGGATTCCTAGAGGAGAGAAAGGGGAGAGCGTAGAAGAGGAGAGGGGGAGGGGACGCGCATGCGCTGTGGGGGTGTGGGACGCCGCGGGAGGGACGGACAAAGCCCCCGCCGTAAGCTGCTTCGCATCTAAAATGACGCGGCTACTCCAGTGTACTTTAAACAATACGCACTATATATGTTTGCTTCGCGTAACGCTGTTGCTCTTTTTTTTTTTTTTCAATCGTACTGCGTGATAGCTGGGACACCCTGTATATCGTACTCAGGTGTCACGGTGCCACGACGTTTGTATTTGGTGGCTGCTATTTATACATCATCTATTTCGATCAAGTTTGGCACATCTCCTTGTACCGTTCCTCGTGCTTCTGTGCACCTATTTGTGCTGCCATTTGTCATGTATATGGTGTACTGGAATTATAGCGGACAGGTTTTGGCGGGGGCTCGCCAGGCTCTCAAGCCGCGCCATGTCAAATGCGGGCGCCGACGGGCTCACTTTTGTGGAACGCTGCCTCCGCGTCGTCTTTCAGGATGTCGAAGTGAAATTTGCACTTCACGCCAAGAAGCCGCTACGGTTATCCGCGGCCTGAAAGCTTTCTTCTGGCGGCATTCTAAAAGGGCACAAATTTCGCAGCTAACGTGGTTGTAGTTCCAGGCGTTACTGCGTGTTCATCCTCGTTATTGCGTCGGTGCCATCGCCTTCAATTGCTGTTTTTTTTTTTTTCTTTAAGTTTGTGCCCGAGTAGGCAGTAGAGCTCGCAAGGCAAATCCAGTGCTGTAGTTTGGCCTTGCTGGCTCATGAAAGCTTGTTTTCCGGATTCCCACAGTGCGTGGGATCTGTGTGATTCTTTGGAGACAGACGATCGAATACTCTTGCACTAACCATGGATTCGGAACACACCTGCGAGAAGTGACCTTGCGAGGTTCCGTGCGTGCACAGTGCACCTTGTGAGAGTTGGTGGGCGGCAATGAACATGTGGTCGCGCGCGACGAGCGCGCAAACGTGAACGCTCCCTTATACCTGCAGAATGATCTAACTCACAGGACGAAAACAAAGATGATGCACCGCGAAGCGCAGTACAAGCAGCTGAAGAAATTCGCAGTGTATACGTAGGTGCAGAACCGGCACGAAAGCCCGTGCTTGGTCGCGCGCGTGTGTCGCCTGAATTCTCCGTTTCTGCCCTGTGCGCTAGTATAATTGTTTACGCTTGAGATAAATATGTACCAACTCGCCCACATATCGACACCATAGCCATACATGGCTCGACTGTGTGGTGCAACTGCTATTACACTACCCCGTCCCTTGGAGGCACCCCGGATCATCGCGCTATTCAGTAGATCGAGCCGCAAACGAAGGCTGTGCATTTGTCGCTCGAAAAGAGCACCGAGACGAACGTTGCGTTGTGCAGCCTTCCGCACTGCGTAGGTGTAGCTTCGATCTGACGCAAGCGGTGCGCGTGGGACCGTTCAGGGAACCCCGGGCTGAGCGTTTCCAGCCCCACCGAGAGGGGGGCTCCCCTCATCGACCGGCGGCAACAGGTCGACTGCTGGCGCGCGCGGGAAGCGCTTCCTGGAAGGCGGCCAGCTGGCCTTGGTCGCTGCAGCCGCCGGGGACGCTTGCTGCTGCTGCCGCCGTCGTCCCGATATTGACCTGCGCCGATTCGATGGAAGGCCCCGCGGGCGGCCGGCCGGTGACGGAAGCATTACCGGGCGCGGCGAGCCATCGCCCCTTTAATGCCCCGCGCATCCCGCGCCGCCCCACCTTTCGTGCGCGCGTCATTAATAACCTTGGGGGACGACGGGCGATGCTGGGGATGAAACTTGCTCGCTGGTTTCGCGGAAAGATATGCGTGTCCGCGGCTGCTCCTTGTGGACGACAGCTCGCTGTTCCTTTGTTTGTTCACGTATGTGGCTTGCGGAGCCTATTTGTTTTGCGCGAGATCGATTGACGTCTGATGGATTCGCGACGTCTCGTCATGGGAGGTTGGTTGGTTGGTTTACGGTAAATGTATATCAGTCCAGCCGTCTGCATTGAGGTCCTGTTCACGCACAGTTGGTATACGTGCGTGATTTGGTGGTGGCGAGTTCCGGGGGGGGAGTGGAGGCTTGACGCATGCGCGCGCTATATGCCTGCAGCCCCGTTTCTCCGAAGTTTCTCGCAACCGCCCTGGTGGCATCTTCCGAGGTGGGTTCTAATTCTGGAGCCTCCTCCCATACCCGCTGTTTCCACTCCAGCCGACCGGCCCGCATTCCATAACTAGTCTGGGGAAGAAAAGAAAAAAACAACAACAAAAGGGTGAGGGGGTGGAGAGATAGAGAGAAGAGGACGATAGTGTGACAGCGCCGAAATAGTCATAAATTAGCGGGTCGCGAACTATGGCAGATTAGTGATCGGTGCATTAGCTCTGTGAGCACCAAAAGTGAACGGAAACCTGTTCTGTGATCAAGCAGCATTCGTGCAACCTCTTAGAAACCAGGGGCCGTATTATGTAAGAATTACTTTCATTTTACATGCTTTTTACCATTCCTCGTTGGGTCACACAAAGTCGTGCCTCCGTTATCGCCAGTAACGGCCACTCGCTGCAACGAGTAATAAGAAATAAATAGAAACGCAGCAATATGACCCTTACATAAAATTGTGCAGAAACCACCGACCATGATGGTCAATGTAAGCGAATAACACCAACGAACAAACAAACGTTTTCTTTGCCTAGTCCGACCATCGACCAGCCACGAAAAGTACGACCCCAGGATGGAGTGTGATGCTAGAGGGCTTTATGTGATGCTACTGATACCACTCTGAGCTCGCCTTCTCTGTCTCGCCTTCGCTGCGCTCCCTACGGGCGCTCTCCTCCTCGCCGCACGCGTCTCTAGAAGACACGGGGACACATACGTCAGTACCGAACGTCACGTTGGCGCTCTTGTTTGAAAACGCCACCAACTCCCACTTATCGGGACTCCGCGCTATCGGTCACACGCTGTTGCCGCCGTACGCGCGGTGCAAAACACGTTACACGGGGTGAAATCAGTTGATTGCACCCGACAGGCAAGCGAGACGACGGGGAAGAGGGGGCGTGCGACTGCGTGGCAAAGGCGTGCTAGCAGACGGATTTGGAACCACGGTTTAAGAACAATTTAGGCGATTGTGTCATCCTGTACATAAATCTAGCAAAATAAATTTAGCACGTATTCGTCAAGGCTTGGGGTCAAGGGCGGGGTAGCATCAGTTCAGCGCGCGCTGTATACGACTGATGCCGTCGTTTGGACAGCAGGGGCCGTATTCTGTAACGCTTCGGTTTTCGAAGGATTCGGTTTGCGTGCAGCGATTGGTCGCCGCCTGGGTGACGCCATCGCCTCAGGGCGCGAACGCATTTTTTGATGACGTCACGCACATGTCAATCACGCGGAAACTGAATTTGTTATCTGCTACGAAGCGAAGCCGCGCGCGCTGCTTCGGTCTGATCCGAAGCGCGGTGTGCCGTGTGCAGAGCCTGTGCGTGCCGTGTGCACGGGCGAGATCGCGGCACTCGGAGCAAAATGACGGCGTGTGCGGTGCCTGTGGCGCCTGGTATCGTGCTTTTAGCGAGCCTCCGTGATAGACAGCGACAACCTCGACGTCGACAAGACGCCTTTGAGATGACAGACGAGGGATTCCGGCGGCAATTCAGATTCTCAAAAGAGACAGCGCTCCGACTGTGCGAGGAACTTGAGTGTGTATTTCGGCCGCAACGCGAAGTTAGCATACGACGTCCCACCTAGCGGCATAAATGGGTCAACCGAAGTAAACAAAATTCGTTAAGTCACTCACCGCCAGTACAACTCACACACGTTTCATGATGAAAAACGTAAACCTCATCAATACCATGAACAAATTATTTTTATTTACCAAGAAGCGCTAGTAAATTGCTATATTTTTACTCGGTTTGGGACGTTCACTGCCACAAAAAGAAACCTTCGCGCCGATTGGTCTCTGTCCTTTCACTTGTTTTCATTACGTCAGCGGACCGCCCCAGTGTGACGCGACCGCCAAACCGAATCCTTCGAAAACCGAAGCGTTACAGAATACGGCTCCAGGACTTGTCTTTCTTTGTCAAGTATAGTATGTCTCATATGTACACCTGTAAACTTGTGGTCTATAAGTGCATGCACGCCGTTGCGGCGATCTGTAGTTATACTGGTGCATTCCAACGTGGATCCATATTTGTGTCGTGGAAATTCGTGTTGAATTTTGCTCGCGTTAATAGCAGGCCGTTTCATCCAGTTGGAGGCGGTGAATCGCAGAGGGTTTCGGCATAGCTAAGCGTGCTTTAGCAAATCGTTACCGTTATACCGTTACCAATGCGGCTTGCCGCCGACTGCATATGTTTGCGAGGCTGTCAAGGCGGGCTAGTTGGTTGCTAGGGCTTTCATTCATGTTCGTAGCGCAATATTGAAGAAGACAGCACACAAAGAAACGAAATAGACGAGACAGGCGCTGGAAGCCCGCGGAAGTGCAGTTGCGGGTGGAGAGGCTTGGGTAGCACGGTAACCATATACTCCGTTTTATACTTCGCTGTGGAAGCTACACAAGAAGATATATGTGATTAATCTGTGTCGGGTTTCGTTACTGACCTTCTAGTGACTGTAAACTTGTTCAGAGCACCAGATTGCGAAAGCAAAAAATTACGTCGCAGAAAGCATCCGCACAAGAATTGGAAGCTGCAAAGCGACCGCCGCATCCCAGCAATGAATTCTATTGGAAACTCGTGATCTCCGACTTTCTTGGCGCTCTGTGGCCAGACCTGGCCCGTGCCCTAGAGATCTAAAATTTCCTAAAATGTTGAAGGCGCGAAAAAAAAAATGTTTTTTTTTTCGCCAGAAATTTTGCCACCGGATAAATGTCCTAATCTTTACGAAAGTAAAAAGAGCATCAGACCTGGGTGCCTGCAAAGGCATGTTTCCAAACATTATGGCAAGATGTTGGCATTATGTAACAAATAACCCACTTTTTTATTTGTGCCGAGATTCTTGATAGCCTTCAAAATTCTCATTTGCCATCCATGAAAGCTGCTCTCTTGGAAGGGGAGGTTGGCTCATGCTGGGGGTCTTGCACACTTCCGGAACTTCAGTTTTTGGATTGCGCATGCAGTCTATTTGTTACGCGCGTTCGCGTAACATTATGCGGGTTCGCCATGGCAAAACCGAGCTCAAACATGCGGGCGAATTTCGACATATACGGTACGGTGAGATAGGAGCAGCCATACATTCTCCTTATACCACCCGCGCTTGAAACAGTTTACAATGTTAAAGTATTCTTTCACCCGTTTTTCTTCATTCTGTGATAATTTTTTTTCATAATTAAAGGAATAAAGACCAGCCTTTCGTTACTAGTTTGACAATGGTGAAGCACGGGACCAAATGGTACGTAGCGCGTGTCGTCTTCAACAACTGTATCAACCATCCCGTCAGTGCAATTGCGCTTCATCGTTCTCAATTATGCTTGACCAAATGGCCCCGAAAGTCTACTCTTCTAAATTTCTCTACTGAATTCCTCATTGAAACTTCAGCGCCGGTACGTGTGTGACGTCACGAATTCAGCGTCTTTATTTTCGTACTTGAGCTATTTTGGCTTCAGATAAATTCTCAAAACGTGCGAGGTGGAGCTTTTGGCTTCTTCAGAACGCAATGTAGTCCTTCTTTACTGAAAAACAGGTAACTATATAGGTTCATGCAAATGCTATCGAAACGCATGACGTCTTCACGAGCCACTGTGGTAAACTTCAGGGCAGCGTCACCACCCGGATTTCGGTTTTGCGTCCTTTCTGAGGATGACGGTCAGTCCGCATGGCCTTCCGTACGCTTGCGGAAGCGCAGGAAACTGCACATGTCGCACACATTTGTACAAATTTTGGTTTACACTGCTCGTGCGTGCTCAGTGTAAACCGAAACTTGTGCACCTGTGTGCGACTCGTGCAGTTTTCCGCACGTCCGCACGGGTGCGGAAGGACATGCGGGAAGCCTTGTGGATTGACCGTAAGTTAGCCCTAAGCCTACTCCTCTCAGTAAAAGGGGAGTGTTTGCCATTCATAAAACGTTCACAAATGATTTGCATCAATGAACTCAATTTTATTAGATAAATTTGGACCCTTGGTTTTTTTACCCCCCACTTTTTATGCCTGAAAAAAAAAAACGCAAAAAAAGTGTCTCACTCTCTCTCTTCTGAGCCCTAGCTCTCCGCTCTACTCGCGTCATTAAAGCGTCAACATCAACCACCACTGAATTCTAAGCTGAGGGGTGAAGCGGTGAGATTATATAATTTTATCCCGGTTTCCGTGCTCCACGAACACTTCTGTTGTTGGCAGATTGACAGGTATTCTGTGAGGAGTCGCGTAACGGCTGAGCCTAACTGCGCCGCTCTATGAAGTTCTCGTATCCGCCGGCGCACAACCGGCAGACAGGAAAGGAAGTGTGTCAACGTGTTCTGGGTGCGGTTCACGACGCGGTTCTTTCCGGTGATAACCGCTTCCTGGGAAGAGTCGGTGAAACTGAATGGTTGGGGGCACCTGTATGAAAAATAAGCGGGCAGCTAGTGAGTTGTGTTGCCAGCCGTGTTGAATTTAGCCAGAGACAGTCCCGACATTTGAGTAAATGGCCCATGTCACCCAAAAGTGCCGACTTTTGCTTCTTTATCTACTGGGTAAAAATAAATAGACCAGATTTGCCTTTTTTTATGATTACTGACAGCTCGTTTGCACATTCTTCTTTTTTCCCTTTTTTTATGTGATCTGTTGCATTGTCATAACATAAAGGCACTTCAGGATAAACTTGCTAAAGTTGGTTGACATTCATCTTGAGAACTTTTTGAAGTGCAGCCAAAAGACGAAAGACCGAGAAGCAACAGGACAAGGCGCTTGTACTCGCAGCAGATATTTATTCAACGGGCTACACACACACACACACATATATAAAATTTGGATGATGCTTAGAGTGGAACACGATAGCTTTCAAAGATCCCTGACTGTTTGTCAGGCTTCCCGGCAACTGCAGCTTTCTTTTTTTTTTTTTTGCACCTACGCCTCGTCGAGCCGCTGCCGTACGCTGCCGTAGGTTGCCTCGATGCCCACCCTACGGCAGCGTACCCGAGCGTACATCGAGGCACCCTACGCTGCCGAGGAGGCGAGCGCCATCTGGATGGTGTTTTTGCAAGGAATACCGACCGGGGCGCGCCGCTGTATGACGGGTAGAAATGCTGGAAAAGGGGTTTGTGTTCGCGCCTTTCCGCGTAACAGAATTATGCTTTCTCGTATATTCCAATTACAATCCCACGCTATCATACTGTAGTGTTATCGGTTATCTATGATCTGACAAAGCACTCGTGTGCACAGGCTCTGTGATGTCACTGAGGAAAAGGGATAAAAAGCGGCTGTCTAATAAACACGGGGCTTTTTGGGTACGTAGCTACATCGGAGTGGCGTCAGTCTTTCGCTCGCATCAACGCTCCGGCAGCGTACACGACACATACCTATAGGTTGTGGTGAAGTCGTACTTTACGATTTTTTTGACGTGTTTTACTTTGAGAAATTCAGAGTTCACCAGTGTCTCTACGCCACGCGGAGTGCCTGAGTGGTTCTTCGGGATGATTTCTTCTGCCGGACGACGCCGCCGACATCGGATTTTCTGCCATACGGGGCCCTGAACGCTATCGCGTTAAAAGTGATCGCACTTGCAGAGCAAAGCAGGGGTAACTATCGTTAGCTGGGTATTTTCAACATAAACTGTCGGTTATCGTTTTGATTTGTTACACCTGTTTTGCACTGCATGCGCGATCACTTTTTTGTGTATATATGTGAAGCCTGTTGAATAAATCTTTCAGTTGCGAGTAAGCGCCTTGTCCTGTTGCTTCTCTGTCTTTCGTCTTTTGGCTGCGCTTCAAATGTTCTCAAGGTGGACGGTTTCGTTTTTTGTCGAGGTGCTAGTTCTGTGCACATTTCTTGTTGTAAATCGCGACACGGTGGGACTATAAATATGTTCCACTTCGTTGCACCTGCAGACTGGCGGCTCCTTGCTTTGACAGGGTCGGTCGTCGCCAGCCGCTCCCAGCCCCCGTCCTGACTTCGTCCACTGTATCGCACTTAAAAGTCTTGCGACTTGCGATATGAGGTGGATTTGGTGAAACGACTAATTCTCCTTAAAGCACGCCTTCTCGTAGTAAAAGCTTTCTAAAATCGCAACTGTGAGAACTTGATGATTACCGTTAGTAGAGAGTGGAAAGTATTGAGATAAGGCGCTTGGACAGCTTGCGATGGCGCCTATGTTGTGCATGATAGCATATTTTACGGCGTTGGTCCCGAGCGTCGATACGTCCTATTTGTCTGCAAACCAGAGCACATGTGTGCTCTTTCAGCGTAAGGCAACTCTGTAATGAGCCTGTTTAAGTACTGGCAAGGAATGAACAAGGCTGACATAATGATTCTGTTCCGATGCTATTTCTTTTCGCGCTCCTTTTGAGGTCCGGGCGGCGCAGCGCCCGCGTTATCACCGGCATCGGCCAGCCATGAACGGTTGATGATAAGAAAGGAATATAATCGAGCGAAAGGAATCCGCGTACGTTATACGTGCCTAAACAAAACGAAGATCAGAGCAATCTTGGCGGCGCAGTACTTATGCGGAAACGTTTTATCGGACTCGCGTAGCGCGTGCAGGCATCGGTACTTCCGGTTCCACAGGCTGCGTTGCGCGAGCTCCCCCCTCGCATTCGTCGAAAGCGAAGAAAATGTAAAAGTTTGCAGGTTGGTCGCTCGTCGTCGCCGGCGGTGGTAACACGACGCTCGCAAAACTTGGTGCTCTTGCTTGTGTGCTCTCGAAGCTACTTTTTTTTTTTCTTCGTCTTTTATATTTCTTTCTTCGGGTCGTGTATTGCTTTTCCACTGGCTCTTTTTGAGTTGTTTTGCGAGCAGCGCCGTGTTTTGGGAAGCCGACCGCGGGCTCGTGCCGTCTCCGATTCGCCGCGCCTGTCTATGCTTGCGTATGTGGCGTCGCGCTGGCTTTTTTGCTTCTTGCCTCCCCGTATTTACAAAGGCCGTTTGTTTTGCTTCTTGCGGCGCTGGCCTGCGTTTCTATTCCCGGCGTCTTCGCTAGGCCCATTTCGTGGCGGCTTCGCTGAGTGCCCCCCACCCTCCCCCTCTTCAGACCTGAGGTCGACGGGGCCGCGCAGTTTGGCCGGCGCTGCATGGTGGCAGACGAAGCGCAGGACACTTGCAGTGGCATCGCTGTTTTCTCTCTCCCTCCACTTGCTTCTTCCCCCGCCCTCTTTCTCTCTGTGCACGTAGTGCTAGCGAACTTGCACAGCAATAAGCTTCGAGGAATCGGTGATGTAATAAGTTACCTAGAGGATGTATGCGCATAACTTTACATTCCTTTTTTTATTTTTTTTGTTCCCGACTGTTAAAACGGCATTAAGCATTTTCTGAGATTCAGCCAAAGGATCGAGGGGGTTATTAATATTTTTTTAGTTAGATTTATTAGCCCCGAGTTTCAGGCTCAGGTTGGTAAGTGTCTTCGCCAAATTCGCGAAGACTCTTACCAACAACAGAGGTAGGCGCGAATTCGCAGTAAATATAATTTGGGCCCTGCGCACACACATGCGCGAAGCGAACTTTTTTAGCTGCTTGGGGAAAGCGGTGCCTTCACTTTGCTCACATCAGTTGGCAAAACACTCTTTTAGACACGTGTGTCGTGAACCCAAAACATAACTGCATTCATGAAGCACTGGACCGCGTTCTGCCCTTTCACGATTCAGAGTGCACACAACGTTTGCGCTTGAGGCAGGTTGAAGCGGTTACGGTTTGAACGATGACATGTCGCAGACGTCCACTGGATGTGTTCATCACGCGCAGCTGCTGCAGAATCTCGAAATAAAAATGCATATGATGTTTAACGTCTCAAAGCAGTAGATTGAGGCTTCTCATTACTTTTGACCACGTGGGTTTGTGGGACTATGCCCAGCGACAGTCTATGGCTTTTCTTCTGTCGTTTGGTGAAGCCGAGAAGGTGGCCTGGCAATGGAGTAACGGAAAGGAGGGACGAACACAAGAAAACCCTCTTTAAGACCTTTTCATCGGGCGAGGAGGAAAGGGCGCGCGACGAGCCTTTCCTCCTTTCTGGCTTGTTCGAGCCGGCGCGGCGCGGCTTGAATGTGTTGCCGGTCGTGCGCTGCGGAACGATTCGGAGGTGTTTTAGCTAGTTCTGAGTGCAATTTACGGGATGTCAGTTCTTACGAGTTCGTCGAACAACCACTGTGTAGCCTTTAGGTGAAGCAGTGGCCACAGTATCTGGGAATTTCTCTTGGATGTGCAAAAATGCGACGCGCATCATCAGCCGCGGTGTGTTTATGTGTTGTGAACTATGTTGGATGTATCGGTTTTCACTCGATGAAGAGTTGTAAAACATCTGCATCAGCCACCGGCATCGTTCTCACGCATTTTAAGTCTAGTAGACTTCAAATCACTGTCTACGCTAGCCTCCTGCAAGAGTCCGAAGGCTTTGCTCAACACAGCGAGCACTGCGATTGGCAAACCAACATGATACAAACAATTGCTTCGTGCTTAGATCGGCATTGCCTTTTTTGCCTTGTAAGGCACGTACAAAGGGGATCGCATAAAGAGAATCCAACAGCTATTTGTAGGGACACAACTTCCGTAACGTGGGTGAATGCGTCGTAAATGAGTGAACTTAGGAGACTGAAAAGGAAAAAAAAAAAGTTCGTATGTCCTTCTTTTGCGGCAAAATAAAACAGAACACGGGATAACGACGCAATAAGACTCCGCATGGTCGTGCCGCATATTTGGACCACTTGGACCATACGCTATATAGAACAAACATATCTATAACACAGCATTTAGTACTGCCTCGGGCGCCCGCACAGTCTGCAGCTGGTCGTTCGACCACTCGAAAAGTTTGATTCACACTGTACGGTATGCGGTTATTATTAACCAAACTATTTTATTTGTAGGCGGAAACCTTGCCCAGCAAACAAGGCAGTCGCCCAGTGTATCTACGCATAACAACTTGAACGCTAGTGACAGTAAACAGCACGACTTATTCTAAAGCAGAACGGTACTCACGCTGTTAGGATCGCCAAATCTTTCGTAACTACTCGTTGCAGCTAAACCAGAGCTTAGAATTACAGTGCTGAGAATGCTGCAGTAAGGTAACATTCGTCAAACGAATTTTCATAAATACCTAACTGATATCCGAGGCTGATTGTAAGCTCAAACAAACGCGTGCACCTCGCGCTGGGTTCTCCGTCCACCCTAACACCAGCAGTTACTCCAGCCGCTTAATTACTTCACACTTAAATTCCTTCACTATGCCTCACAGGACCATTCCCCACATAGCAGACACTATTTCATGCTAAATAGACCGCGCGAGTGCGAAAAAATCCACCAGAAACTGCCGCCGAGCCTATACCACAGCATACAACACGGGCGTTCGCCCAAGCCAGCATGCCAACTGCCCATAGATGGCGCCACTGCCTACGCAATGGCGGCGCCCATGAAAAAAACGGTCTATAGAAGTAAAAGAACAGGGAGAAGGAGGTGAGAGTAAAAGGACAGGGAGAAGAGAGGATCTAGTAAAGAAGCGAACTGTTTACATGTATATACAACAGATCTCAATTAGGCACAAGTTAGGCATAGTTCGCTTGTGGAGTGACTTCCTCGAGAGAGTTTGTGACCCGACCAGCAGTCTGGTGGCGAGGCCCGGCCTCTCGAGGAAGTCGCATCGCTGTCGTTTCCGCAGCAGTTGAGATACAGCACATGTTTGATACTTGTTTAACATCCACTGCAGATTATGCCGGTATCGTGCGGCTTTCGGCCAGTCGGTCTCTTCTATGCTACCCGTTTATCTAGAACGTGTGGAATGCCAGATTACCTCATCATTAAGTGATGATCCACCTTCGGCTCGAAGCACAGTCGTATTTGGATAAAGTGAATCAGTCCAATCTTACGGTGCCGTTTAGGTTTTTTCGCGGTTCCCCTTTCTTCGTGCCATCAATTTAGTGATAGTGATTTTGGGCCTACTCAGCTGAACGCGAGCCTCGCCTTCATTTTTCTGTATTTTACATTTTATGCTTCCGGCACCGACGAACCGCTGTCGTTCGTCATTCCGTCGTTGCTCCATCATGCCCTCTATTTGCATGACAATTTTCTCCTTAATGAATGCGGGCTTCCGCAGAACTGATTGCCATGTCCTGTGGTCGCCCGTTATGATTTAATTTTATATTTACTGCTCTTCCGTCTTCAGGGCTCCCTTTATTTTTTGTCCAATCCTGACCATTCTCCCTATCAGCGATCTGCTGTTATATTTAATTTCTCACATATGCTGGGTTGTTTGCTGACAAGACGGTAGAAAATGGAAAGGGACAGTGTGTTGAATGCTGTGCACGAGCTCGTGGGCATCGTATAATACAACCTGCATTAAAACGTTCACGAAAGTTCAAGTGCAGTAACCGCGTCTAGCTTTCGCGAGAGTGACAACATAATATTGAGAGTTTGTTCTTAATAAACTTTCAGTCGATAGTTGAGTTGACTCCGTGTTTGTCATGTCGCTTTCTTCGTATTCTGCGTCCCTCGTGTTGGATGAGCAGTGATAACTCAATGAAAGCGATCACAGGCCTTAAGCGTTGCAATAACATTCGGCGATTACGTATATATGCATGACGTTTTTCATAGCGTTTCTCATGTTGCTTTTCGAACATTTCGGCGCTCAGTGTTGGGATATTCTGATCCAAGGTTTTACCATTTTCTTAGTGCTTAAGGCGGATTCATGGCGTACAGCTATGCGAAAATGGCGGCATATGCTGCTGGCGTATACAAAAGAAGAAAAAAAGTAACACTTGTAAATTGAAGCTGAAGAACGTGTGTGGCTAGTGCCCAAGCGTGGATATTTTGTCGCGGCTTTGCGCGGTTTGCTCCTATTGGCCTTGGGTAGAACGGTCAACACAGCAGGACCAGCGTACTGGCTGTTGTTACTCCATGTTAGTATACATTCAAAGAATGCTAGCGCTTCCGGTGCGTACGACGTGCTCATATCTTGCACGGTGCTCCTCACCACCAAATTTTGTTTATAAAGTTTTGTTTCTTTTTCGTCTCGTTTCCTTGTAATGGCGCGAGCACCCTCCTATCTTGCGGAATCTCGGTTCTCGGATGTTTGCTCCGCGCTTTTCACCTGAACTCTCCCCGACGAAGGGTTGTGCGAGCTTTCCAGGACGAGCCAGCACTTCAGCTGCGTGCCGGCCTCTGCGACCGCGTTAAATACGCGCGTGTAAACATGCTTGCCCGCAACGGAAACGTACTCTGGTGGCAGTTTTGCAATCGGCACGTGCCGTCCTCGTTGCGGTTGGAGGCTTCGCCCTCCGTGCGGGATATACATACGTATATGCGAATGCCGCCGCTGTGCTTTCTGGCGCTCCCGCTGACACTTGTATTTCAATATGATGTGATGTGTTTTGACATCCAGAAGGCGCGCGCACACACACCCGGGATAAGAGAGGCGCCATATATATATATATAGTGGATGGATTCGGTTTAAACGTCTGGGGGTTCTGTTAACGTACACGCGAATCGGGAGCGTTTGTGCATTTTCCGCCCCCATCGTATGATGCGATGCGTACCGCGGCCGGGAATCGAACCCTCGAACTCGTGCTCAGACGCTGAGTCACCGCGGCGCGTGTTTATACAATAATGGAAGCGGCGCATATCATGGTGCCTCCGGAAACTACCATATTGAAGTCTACGCGGCTTCGTGCTGCCGCATGTATGAGCTGGGGGCGTCATTAAAACAAAACGGGCACGAAAGAGGAACATTGCGTCAAGCTGTGCTTGTAACTGCTGTAGTAGCACTCCGGAATAAAGGTCCATTCTTACCCCTGAGCGGAGGCTCGATAAGCCAGAAAATACGCAAAAAGCGAAGGGCCGCTGGCCTTTCAAGTTCCCGCACCAACTTCTCGTGGCGTGATGGATTTTACAGCGCCTTCTCCTATTTAATTGTTTCTCGATAAAGAAGGAACGCATACCATTCTAGTGAAAAGGCTCTAGAAATCTTTTTCTCTTTCTGTGCTTTTTATTTTTATTCATTTATTTATTTACAATTATTATTATTTTTTGCGCTGAATCGGTTCTATTCTAAATACATTGAAATCCGTGACTTCACGATTACGTTGCGTCGATGTGGTTTTGGTGCGAAATTCTAAAAATTAATGTTTTGCTTTCGCTTTGTCCGTTAGTAAATTAGCATTTTTCCGCCGAAGAACTGGAAATGGAGTTTCTTAAGTATCCTGTACCAGTCTAAGCTGATTTAGTGCTTCCCTGGAAGGAAATTAAGATCGGCGCCTGAGGCCAGCCTCTGTCGATGGCATTCCTTACTCGCACATTTACCTCTCGCGTTGCATCATAAGGCTCGGCCCATCTGTGCCAACTGTCTTGCTAATACCCGCTTTTCTTGCGGGCAGAGCCGGGCTGTATGACTTCGCTGCGCGAGTGATTCAGACGGCCTTCGGCGTTTCTTTTTGTCGTTTCTTGTTCTCGCGCCATTTGGGATGCGCGGGGGCTGCGGCCAGGTTTTTCTTCATTCCCCCCCCCCCCCCCCCCCTTTTCCTTTTTTTTTTTTTTTATGCGTACGCTTGTACACTGTTCAGTGCCAGTCAGCATTTGGGAATGTGACGCCATTCAGTGCATCGTTTCGGAATGCCGTACCGCATCTGAGAGCTTGAAGCTAAACATTTCGACAGAATTACCTGTCTGGTTGGGAAAATTGATTAAGACTTAGAGATTGACTCTTAACCGCATCTGAGAGCGCACGTCAACCCGCTCTTGGATAGCAGCGCCTGGTAGTTAGACTGTGAGGCCTAAACCGCAGGTGTGGTCTCCGATAATGACTTGTCAGTTTCAGGGGTCGATGCATGCCGCTGTGACTCGCGCGATGTCCACAACATTGTACACTATCATAATTTGTGTGATTATGCGGCTCCATGACTAAGTATGACTAAAGAAACCTAAGCCAATATGTACATTTTATGGCACTCCTCGTGTCATCGTGTGGGACGTTGTCAGAATGCTATATATAGTTACCACATTTCGGGCGCCGGCGAACGCCGCTGTGGCCCGGGTGCGGCAGTAGTGTTACGTCTACAGAAGTACGTATGCGTTGTTTTGTTGTGGAACGATCGGAAGTTTGTTCCCGATGTTCGAAACGCTGCTGCGAGCTCGCCTCTGTTTTCTTTTCATTTTTTTTTCTTAATGCTCAGTTCCTCCGTGCAACGGTAAGAAGAGAGGGGGAAGCTTGTGACCTGCGAGTGGCAGTTTATGCGACGCTTCGGAAATATTCCGCGCTGTCGGAAGGGCGGCGCCAAGATTTGCCGCCGGAAAGGAAGACACGCGCGGAAAGGCACGAACTAGAAGTACTCTCTGTTTCGAAAGCGACTTCTCAACATGTGATGCGCACGCGGTGTAGCGATTGCGCTGTTGGATGAGAGAAAGCCGAGAGGCGCTGCTGTAGCATCGCGCCGCGCACGCCGCTTTCGTTGTCGCCAACGCTCGACCTTCGTTCGCGTGGTGGTGAGCGCGCGACCGGCGATGTCGCGGTCGAAGGGGTGACCCTTCTAACCCACGGCGACTCCTTTTTGGCGGCTCGCGAGAAGCCGCTTGGCCGCGCATCGGCGCTTCCTTTGTGTACGCTGCCCGCTTTCCGTGGGAATGGCTTGTACGGAACGGGTGTTTCTTGGTATATGAGGAAGAAGAGCTGCTTTCCTGGCTGTGAATGATGGGGACGAGTCGAAGACGACGATTAAACGCGCGTCCCGCCGACACAAAGGTGCCGCTGCGTAACGCATGGCTGATTGAAGATGAGCGACGCGACGTGCTTCGTATTTTAATATTTTGACTCGGCTGCAGTGCTAACATTTTAGTCATTTTTTCCCCCCACGTCGTGGCACCTTATCGCACACATTGCTGCCTTTACCGTTAAAAGCTTCTTCGCAAGGCATTAATTAACCTTTAATTAGAAGTGAATCTGATGGTATGTGCGGTTCATTTTGTTGCATTTTATTGTAATTTCAGTTGCACTATTCTGTGTATGGTATGTAATATTCCACTTAGTGCTTAATTTCAATTGCAGTTCTCTCCGCTAGCAGCATATATATACATACTCTTCCATCCACCTGAGTCGTAGCATGCCTCTTTTGTTGGTTTCGCGCTGTTGTTGATCAGGAACTGCAGCGTGATTAGATTATAGATGCACAGCGGGACACGTCCGCTTTATGGGGAAATATGCTCATGTGTTTCAGCAAAAGCCAGCATGTCATCCAGGAGATGCCAGTAATTTTAGCGATGTGAGCTAAGCTTGGCGTGACGGCCCATAACTGCTATTGCTAAATTTTCTTTGCAAGGAAGTGTGCGGAGGATGTTTCATCGCTAGGAGGAATGAACTGAGGAAAGGTAGCGTGTTGCGCGAAAATTGAATTCAATGTCGAAACGAGTTCTTCGGGCCGATTGGTGAGTGCGCTTGGAGTGTATACGAGACAAAACAGGAAGAAAGAGGCGAATACGTGTCCGTCGTCTTTTTATCATCCGCTTTTATCTCGCTGATTTTCTGTTCACCTAAATTCCCTGACAAGGGGGAAGCGGTTTCGGAAATTTTGTATATTGACGACATTGAAGCAGGATAACGATTTGGCCGAGTTGGTCAGTGGTCATGACGCGACTACAGCGCGAAGCACCAAAGTGCAGAAAGAAAATGGGTGTGCGGTTATGTTAGCAGAAAGGTGTGCAAAGGCGCGCGCGCGCGCGCACACACACACACACACACACACACACACACACACACACACACACACACACACACACACACACACACACACACACACTCTCTCTCTCTCTCTCTCTCTAGCTCTCACAGGTGGGAGACTTATCGAACACGGTATCGCAGACCGGCAGCTCCAAGAAAACAGTAGCTACATCTTAAAAAGACACGGCAAGAAGAGAAAAGCAGATAGCAAAAGAGCAATATGTAGCAAATTTAGGTAAAATTGCTAATTAATTGCAAAGATTCAGTTGGTATAGGCAGTGCCTGTGTTTGTACTTTCCGCTGACCACGCACCTATTTTGTTCCCGCTCTTTGGTGCTTTGTGCTGCATTTACGTCGTGTAATTAACGAGAGGGCAGACGTATTATTTATTTATTTATTTATTTATTTATTTATTTATTTATTTATTTATTTATTTATTTATTTATTGAAGTGCACATCTTTCGGGAGGAGGTGAGCAATCTCTCTCCACATCCGGACGGCGCGCTCTACCTTCAAGTTAACGGTGCATTAAGTTACTCTACTTTCACGGATACGGAGTAACCAACAGCACTTACAGACATCAGCACCTTTACGCCCGTATACGCAAATGAAAAAGAGAGAGAGAGAGAGAGAAGGGGGGGGGGCGTTATTCGGTTCGTCTGGATTACGTCAGGCCTATACCGCTTTGCTAAGACGCGGCGGAAACGAGCTTTTCGCTACTTTATATTACCTATATGACGACGCCACGGTGTGAGGCGTTCATGCGCTCTGTTCATCACCGCCAGCGGCGCCCTTCGTCATCATTAGCGTCACTTCAGCGGCGGCTCATGCCTCCACGCGTGTGATGCGCTGTGTGGACGCGCCCGCCTTGAGCCACACCTGCCCGGAATGTCTGGTCGGCCGGCACGACGTCGCCGACTCTTTGCGTTGTTTACGACTTGCGCCGCTTTACGTGGGCGGCTTTTGGAAAGGTCGCAGCGGCGGCGGCTTCCCGGTTCTTCCGGTTGTCCTTCCTTGCTGTCTTTATTATTATGTTTTGTCACCAAATTCTCGCGTCATTTCTCGACGCCGAGGTTTTCGTGGGCGAAAGCTGGCAGATGTCGCCTATAGGGATAAAAGCGGTGCTCTCGTATCGCTAGGCGAAGGCACCGCCGCGAGATAAGAGACGGCCGTTTTCCGAGGTTCGGGCTGCTTGCTCCTGCCGATCAGGGATCTGCCGATCAGAAGCACTGCGTTCTTTATTCCCAAATAACCAGTAGCGAAAAAAGAAACTGAGGGAAAAAAAAAAAAACAAGAAACAAGAGACACACGATGTGTGCTTCCCGTGAAAAAGTAAAATAGGTGGTTTACATGACGATTTGTAGCTAATGTAAGGCTATTTCGCGGCGAAGCATTTTCGTCAGTCCTTAAAATAAGGGTACTACATAGACTGCGCCGATCAAAACGGCAAAAGCCTATGCGACGCGCGCTCGCAAACCATAGGCTACTCAGACAGCATCGGTGCAGTGCTTAGTTCGCGAGCGAACGTAGGTACGTGAGCGAGGATCAGAGAATACTTTCTTATTTAAATGAAAAACACGATACGATAGTCTAAACTTTCTTGACTTTTACCTCGCAAATGTAGGAGCTATCCGTTGCCTTCCAGTCATACCGCTTTACTTGGGCTTCCCATCTCTTCCTTCGCTCTGGGTCCCGGGGGAAGCGTAAACAACGAAGCCCTTTACGCGTCGATCCGGTGCGCTTGGAAACACAACAGCCCGTCATGTCGACTCGATGCACTTGACAAGCTTGTCATTCATGCGGCTGAACACTGTCCAGCAAGTAGAAGCGTCAGCGAAGCATCTGCGCGCACTGTGTCTCGAACTAAGCACCGGCACCAAGCACTCGCAACCGCTCGCTGTGACTCAAGATGGCGTCGCAGCGAGAAAGCGGCGGCAAGGTAGATATACCTGGTAGCGAAGCTTCCATAGAAGCCCATACGTTCAAAACATGGTTGCTTACCGGCGGTTCATGGGGCTTAGCGCCATCTGTGTGAGGAGGGAACACTTCCGGCGGAAGAAAAAATAATTTGACTTCATATCCGTAAAAAACAGAAGTGACGTCATTTTGTTCTCATAGGCGCGAAATTTGTTTTCGGAGGCCTGCCATTAGAGCTGTATATTCAAATGCCCCGCCATTCGACTTAATGGGCGTTCCGAGTTTTCAGCGCGAAAAGCGATGCCGGAAAAGATCAGCCGTACGGGTGTCGAAATGCATCGCTGCACAGAACATACTTTCTTAGGAGGCCGACGAACACTTTGGGCGTAGATTGCGTTGAGTGCTCGTCCTTTCGTCGGACGCCAACCCCGTCGGCCAGCGCTGTTGCGCGAAAACAACTAAGTAAACAAGTATCTGACGGTCGCTACTATTACTTTTGACTGCACAGGTTAAAAAACAATAAAACTACCCGCGTCACCTAATTCAGGCAAACGTCGACATGCAACACAACACATGTGAGGGGGGCGTATTGTAACAGGTGAACTTTACGAGCGCGCCTTTCCACGCACTCTAAGAGTTGCATGGCATTGCAAGTGATAGCGGCGTCAACGCCCACCGCTATCGATGGGCGCTCTCACGGTGGGCCCTGAAAAAAGGTATATATTGATAATGATCTAGTAAAATACAGTTGTATCTTTTCTCGCCATGCATATATAAAATGAATTAGGAATTTTATTTTCGTTGAATGAATCTAACTGCTCTCGCTTTAATTTAAAAACGCTTTTTTTCTTTCCCAGTGTTTATTCCCCCCAAACATAGTCGCGCTTCAATCGCTGCTCCCATAACCACCCTTGCTGATGTCGGTGACAATCCGCCTTTTTCACGGCCCGACGGCGCATGCGCCATGCCCTGGCGGATTAGTCGCGAAACGTTTTGGAAGGGTCGCGCGCGCGGCCGTGCGGCCCCATCTCGGGGAAACGTCCCCCGAAAAAAAAAAAAAAAAAAAAAAAAAAGCGCTCGGACGCGCGCTACTGACAATTCGTGCCGTGTACCGCGTTGAAACTTCACTGGTAGCTCGACGTCAGTCCAGTACTGAAAGTGTGCGTAGCGTAAGACTGACTTTGGTACTGCGACGGGCTTTCTTGTCGACGGCACCGATAAAATCACCGTGCCTATACCATCGTTCAACCGAAACCCGCGCGATAGGTCGTCGAACCGATAACGCGATAGCCGCAACGCCTTCGTTGGTATATATAAATAATCGCGCTCAAAGTGAGTCAAAACATCCCTACGAAGTTGAAAGGTTGAAATGCGCAAGGCTTCGACCCTCTCAAGCCGTGCACATGAAGTTTGAGCCAATGTTGATCCTGTTCATCGAAGGTTAGGCCTGGCTCTGTCGAGTTCGTGCACCCGCTACCGGCGGACCTGTACTTTTGAAAATTAAGCAAGTTAGGACGAGGGAAACTGCTTTTATAGTTCAGTTCTGGCCTTAGCGATTTGAAATAAACTACTCTTCGCTTCGCACGGCGCGTACACAATAATCTGCAAGCGGCGACACAGCGCTGTGCCCAATGGCTGTGCCAACATCTGTAGGTCACCGTTCCCGTAGGCTGCCGCTTGTATTCGCAACGTAGATGGGTCGGTTTGTACGTGTTGGTATGCTCACGCATTTCTTAATTCTTGAGATGTACTGTTTATCTCTGCGTCAAACGCGAAACAAGAGACGGTACATTCGGTTCAGCAGCATAAACAGCCGCCTCGCTCATTTATATACCAACGACGTGTCAGTGATGGCATCCGCGTTTTTGCGGGAGAACAACGCGGCCTTTAAATGAGCGCTTATGTGAGCCCATTTTTGTCTAATAATGCTTTATGACACGCGCAAACTAAGTATGACGAAGTTAAAGAAAAGCGAGAATCAGTAATAAATTAACAGCCCGATATTTGTAACTGAATCACAGTCGCCGTTGAGTAGCTCAGGCGCTCATACTGACTCGTCTCACGGTGAAATAAGGCGGCTCAAATGAGCAGGTATGTGTGTTTTATTCGACATTTTGACATTTTTTTTTCATATGAGCGATGCACATTTTCCCAATTTTTGACGCTAACAACGATCTGTGGCTGTAGATGTCGATGTAAACAAGCGCACCGCTTTGCTAAATCCGACGCGGAAGGCTGCGCGCTCGAAAACTTCTTATTTATGCGAAATGTCTAAAGAATGTGCAAAAAGAATTGAAAGAAAAGCGAGGTGCAAGCGCAGGAGTCAGCGACAACAGCCAAAGCAGCCGCGCCGGGGTACTCAGCGTACCTTTATAGGCCACACTATATATATAAACAAAACAGCGCTATCACGCCTGCTCACCCTATATATATATAGTTGGTGAGTGCTACATGGCTTCCAGGAACGTCATGCTGCCCCGCAGAAGCCATTAATAATTATTCGCGATCCACGAAATGCACAACCGATGCGCACTCAACAAGGGCGCAGGTTCACAAATCAACCGGCGAAAGCCCCGGCACCCTACCAAAACGTTTCCGGTGGCGTGCGGCAGAGGGCAGCACAGGAAAATGAAAAAGGCGGATTGGTTCTGAACCGCTTTTCGCCCGAAGCTTCGCGACCTATGTGAATCGACCTTGGCGGCGGCGCGGGTGCGGTCAAAGGATGGCACCACCCTGAACGGCGGCGCTGGCATCGAGGCACCCTAGCGGTTCATAGAGTCACTGGAAAAACAGAGTACCGCAAAGGTACGCGGCATGCCGGCAACATTGGGTGGCGGCGGCCATGTTCCTTCCAGACCGTCGACACGCTGTAGCGGTGCCAGCGTGCATTGAGTAGCCTTGACTTAACTGACGAATTTCCCCCCTAGATTTCGAGTCCCGTTTCACGAAACTGGATTATTTTGTATTTTTCTTCAAGTGGATGCCACAAGTGACATCAAGATATCGACGGAAATGAACGTACTGCGCGGAAAGCGACGGAACGTATAAAATGTGCGGCGATGGTTCCGATGCTCAACGTGTCGCTTTTGGACTTCGTATTGCGTCAAGTGCTATGTGCAGAGCTGCTGCAAACATACTTGTATGCGCCCAGTGAATTCGCTTGAAACGTCTTTTACATGAAAACTGGGCCTTGAGGTTGTGTTTGTGCTAAAAACGCAGCTTGACAGCCGATGGAATGTGTAGTGGGTGTTCAGGTTGCCTTCACAGTGCTCGTTCGCGTCCTTTCGAAGTACAAAAGCAAGCAAATGTAAACAGCTTACTGCTGCGCTTGTTTATCTGTATAATCGGAGCGAAGTGTAAGCAGTAATTTTTATGTAGATTTATAAAGTTGCCTGTCACGTATCAGTGATAAAACGCCAGCAGCCTCTGCAAGCAAACGTCGCGTCTTGCGGCTACTGGCGTGTTTGCGAATGCGTGCTTGTAATGTTCTCGTCGATTTGTAAAATAAGCTCTCTGAAGGTAACGTTGTAAACGACTGGTTAACAGCTTTTAATTCACGCGAAACTCAAGCAGGTATCCGCATACGGCTATAAAGAATGTGTACGAATGTTTTTTTTTTTTTTTTTTTGTACCTTTGATAATGTCAACCTTTTAGTGTACTTATTTCCAATCTGTTACTGTGTTCTGGAGTATTGTGTTGACATTGCCAGTACTAAACAGTGGTGCAATTTTCCTATATTTATTTTCGATCATGCTCCTTTTATTGTATACCCTTTATGTGAATCGGATCATTAACACAAAAAGACGTTTTCGAAAAAAAGTTGCGAAGACACGGTGAAAACTAGGTTTCTGACACGGAATTGTAACATTGAGCACTTCTATTTTTTAAATGATGTTCTTGTCACTGCACTCACGGCATTAAAAAATGTATGAGGCTGTATGTAGAGGTGCTGTGCCAGTTGACAAGCATTCGTAATCATGCTGTAGCAGGTTTGCAATAAAAATTACTATTTTGCAGCCTCCCTGTATAAGGGAAACCATACAATTTGCCCCGAATTGCTTCATGCTGTCAGCAAAATTCGCATTTTCAGAACAGCATGCAGTCACAAAGTAAGATGTGGAGGCAAGCAACATATTTATTCCACAACAGTCACAACAACAATTTATTTCGTCAAGCATGACAACAGCATACCGGTCTTCCGATTTGACTCTTGGTTTCTCAAGATCATCAGGAATGAAATGGTCCTATAGTTTGTCCATGAAGAAAACAAAGAAAAACAGGAATGTTAATAACCCTACCCTGTGACAGTGCTTAAAATATCTAAAGTGTAAGTAGTCGCAAAAAACAGAGTCAGGAAATCTATAGAATACATTTTGAAGCAACATTTTCTGTATAGACCTGGTGCTTGTTTAAAACACGTTATTCATGGGAACCGCCTCCTTTTACTCTGTAGCACAACACGCTCACTTGAAATGCATGTTTGTTGTTTCCATCGAGCCGCGCGAATCAAGCACTGCTGCTTGCTTGACATGTATGTACGTTTTCTTCAAACGCGGCGCGCAAACCGAATGAAACAGTGGAGGCTAGAAAGTTCGTACTGCGATGTTTTCAACAGCACTAAGTAGAGGAGCTTACTTGAAACATAGGTACTGGCCGATTTTCAATAGCGCAACACAAAGCGCGAGCCGCGCGAACCGAACAGTTTACTGGAAAACAATAGCGCAAAGCAGAGCCGGAGAGAGCTTACTTGAAATATAGGTACTGGGCAATTTTCAATAGCGTGAAACAAAGCGAGCCACGCGAACAGAACAGCTCACTCAAAACCACGTGTGCTAGCTACAGAGTGTTCAATAGCCGCACGCAGAGCGATGAGCGTGAACTGGACAGGTAAAGTTTAGCGGTCACACGCAAGTACAGTCACTTGAAAGCAATAACTGTCCAGCAAACTAGTTATTCAAGAAACTTACCTCGCACAAGCGGGTGTTCTTCGAGGGCGCGAAGTTTTTGCGGCCAATTCTGTGGAGCCACGCAGAACGTCGTTCACCGTAGTCCTTCCCGCACGAAAAATGCCTTCCCGGACTCCGTTCGGTTGCTACACCCGAAGGCGCAGCAACCAGGCATGATGATGGGTTATTTCTGACGCCTGTGTTCGCAAACGCAACGCAAGCGTTGAACGAAAAGGCGAAGTGCTCTCCGTGCGCGGTGCGTACGCTACGGGTTCGACGTGCCAACTGAAAGGGCTTGGAAGAAATATGGCGGCAAAAGGTCACGTGACACGAGCGCCCCAATCACCGATGGCCGCGGCAGGCGGCGGCACGCGGAAAACAAATGCGATACTCTAAAATTTTTCCAGTGACTCTAGCGGTTCATGGGGCTTAGCGCCATCTGTGTGAGGAGGGAACTCTTCCGGCGGAAGAAAAAATAATGTGACGCCATATCCGTTAAAGACAGAAGTGACGTCATTTTGTTCTTAAAGGCGCCAATTTTTTTTTCGGGGTCCTGCCATTACAGCTGTATATTCAAATGCCCCGCCGTTCGACGTGATGGGCGTTTCGAGCTTTCAGTGCGGAAACCGATGCAGGAAAAGTTCAGCCGTACGGGTGTCGAAACCGCAACCTTGCGCAGAACATACTTTGGAGGACGACGAACGCTTTGGGCGTAGAGTGCTCGTCCTTTCGTCGGACGCCAAGCCCGTCGGCCAGCGTTGTCCCACGAAAACAACTAAGGTGAACAATTATCTGGCGGTCGCAACTCACTACTTTTGACTGAACAGGCCAAAACAATGAAACTACACGCGTCACCAAATTCAGACAAACGTCGACAAGCAAAGCAACACAACATGTGAGGGGGGCGTATTGTAACAGGTGAACTTTACGAGCGCCCCTTTCTGCCCAATTCAAGAGCTGCATTGCATTGCAAGTGATAGCGGCCGCCGCTATCGGTGGGCGCTCTTACGGTGGGCGCTGAAAAAAAGGTTTTTACTGATAATGATCGAGTAAAATAGTTATTTTTTTCGCCATGCGTATATAAAATTGATTAGTAATTTTATTTTCGTTGAATGAATCTAACTGTGTATCGCTTTAATTAAAAGACGCTTTTTTTCTTTCGCAATGTTTGTTCCCTCCTGGAAAACAAAACACGTGTTTTAACGTCATGTGAACTGAGGTGATTAACCCGGAAGAAAATTTTCGCTTAAAAAGAGAAATCCGAAGCTTCATAATATAAGAAGAAATTGAAAGTGGTGTGAAGTTATCGATTTTTAGAAGGTAGGCCATTTCTTCTTAAAGACATGATGGAAGAGCTTTCATCAATTAGTGTCACGGTGGGGTGGTCTTGGTGGAATTTGGTATGTTAATTTTTGTGCGTGGGTGGATCTTTCTTGTAGATGATGTGTCTTAATTGTGACTGTGATCTTTTTCGGTCTTAAAAAATCCAGTTGGGTTGGATTTAACTTCGTGGTACACAACCGCAATTTTTTATATCGGATGTTATTATTATTAGGAGTTCAGCTTTTTGAAGAGTAGAGCTGTATGTGAACGAAAGGGAAGCAGTTCAATTAAACGATCTGACTGAGGTTCGTTTTTGTCGTTGTCCCCCAGATAAGAAGGCAATGAAGGTGCGAATGTATTGTTGTGTAGTAAATTTGTCTTTTTACCATACTGGTAATAAGTGACATGCTGCCAATGCCAACTATAGCTCTTAGTCCCTGAAAGCTAATAATCTTTTCGCTTGTATATGTTTTATTACGGGGTCTAAATATAATGTACTTAGTTTTTTTAGCGTTTAAATTTAGCCTATTTGCCCTCACACAGACTTTCTAACCACAGATTGGCGTACTTAAGCACAATATCTGGGCAAACTGTCGGGTGTTACGGTATGTTTACACATGTATATGATAAATAATAGAGGACGTGCGCGGCACTCCGCATATAATTTCACCGTGAGATTCGCACTTCCAATTTTGGTGTATGTCGGTTTTCGAAATTTTCAAGATGTTTAAAGCACTCCTCTAATACCGCAGTTTGAGCAATGAAATGAGCTTTTTTAAATTTATAGCTTTTTTCCATTTGATTAATCTGAGTAACTTTGTGGATTTTTTCTTTTGAAAGTATTGATTTTTTACTTCTTTTGCTGCAAGAAATGAGAAGTCGTGAGTTTATTGTTTCTTCTATAACCCTTAGAAAACATAGGTAAAAAGACATTGTCCTGTAATTACCAAGATCGTTTTTATCTCCTCCTTGAAAATGACTGTTACTCTTTCGCGATCTTAAGTTGGTTAGGGAAAATTCCGGAGCTCAATATAAGATTGCATATGTGTGACAGAGGTGTACAGATAACATGGGCGACTGCTTTAAGAGGCGCTGCCTGATTCGTCTACACACAAGCACTATTATTTTTTTAGTTTTTTAATAGGCCACATATCTTCTGTGCTGTAGTAGGTGAATAAAATAGATGCGTCGTGAACTGTTAATGTAGGATGTGCAGCATATATATTATATTATATATATATATATATATATATATTAATATATAGTTGCGCTTCAATCGCTGCTCCCATAACCACCCTTGCTGATGTCGGTGAACTGCTTTTCGCCCGAAGCTTCGCGACCATTTGGATCGACCTTGGTGCGTGGGTGGAACCTCGGTCTCCAAGCGCAGCAGCCCGGTGATCTGACCGCCACAATCGCACGCATGCTGCCAATGCCAACTATAGCTCTTAGTCATGATCGCCGCGTGTGTCACACTGCGTAGCACGGGCAAACTGACGCACATGTGCGTGCGCTAGTTTCTTTTATGTCAAATACACGCAGCAATGAAATGAGCAAATTTATAGCATTTGATTAAATGCTTTGCGAAAGCTTCGCATCACATACATTCCGAGGTGTGTGTTGGATGTGCATATTTTTTTCTTCGTATTGGTGCTTGTCTGCACTTTGGGTGTTAATCTCTGCTCTCTTTTTCGTATTACTTTTCTGCCTCTCTTCTCTCTCTCACTTTGGGGGGAGAGGTATGACAAGAACCTTCTATTTTTATTTTTCTCTTTTTTTCTCTTCTTTTTGTTTTCTTTAAACCTGTTTACGCTGTATGTAGACCATTAAGAGAAGTATTCCACTAACGAGCAAATAATAATCCGCCGCAGTACCCTCGCAAAAGTTTTTGTTGGAAGTCTGATTAATTGTGTACAACTCTCAACACAAGTGATAATATGTTCTGATTACATTGTGATGTGTTTCTTCGTTTGCTTCCTGATGACTTTCAATTGGGAATCGCCGCATAGGTTCTGGTGCGTTTTTGATTACTTCATTATTGTTGAGCTTATCCCTTGCCTTTACCAAGGGATGAACGGCGACGTTCCCTATGTTCATCCTTAAATACAGCAATTCTCCTCCCTCTCCAAAACCAACATGGCCGAGCCCAGTGGCTGTGGCGTTGCGCTGCTGAGCTCGAGGTCGCGGGGTCGATCCCGGCCGCGTTCCTATGGGGGTGTAATGCAGAAACGCTCGTATACCTTGCGTTGGGGGCATGTTAAAGAACCCTAGACTGCAGGGTCTAATTCGGAGCCCCGCACTAGGCGTGGCTCATATTCATAGTGTGGTTTTCGAACGGAAAGCCCCAGGATTTTATGAAATCTTTATCGAGCTAAGCTAAGATCCGCCGAGATCGTGTCTACAGTCCAATAATGTTGATGTTGATGGCGATGACTGTGAAAGCGTATTTGCCAACTATATTGTCACGTATCTTAAGAAAGGAACTGGTGGCGTTTATTGAGAGCAGCCAGCTCCTGAAAAACACGTCTGGCGGTGGGACCTGGCTATCGAGTGGGGTGGGGACAGTTCTTTCTTCTTTTCCTCGCCTACAATCTTCTCTTGCACTGTGCCCGCTAATACGGGTGGCATTTTCCCCCGTCCTCGGAAAGAGCATCGGCTCGATGCTCAAAAAGTGGTGTAAGAAAGAATAAGAAAAAAAATCACCAGCCCTTCCCCTGTCGAGAAAATGGGGGTAAGCGAATCTTGTGTGTGTATCTGACCTCCCCTGGTGATTTCTCTCTCTTTCTTTCTCTCTCTCTATCTCTTTCTCTCCCTCTCTTCTTCTCTATATCTCTCTCTTTCTCTCCCTCTCTTTCTTTCTCGTTCTCTCTCTCTCTTTGTCCCTAGTATGTGCCATTTCATTGAGCTTGGTCCCTTTCTGCACTACCACCAGGATCGGCCCACTTTTCAGCGTGACACCACCACCACCGCCGACACTTGTGAGCCTATAAAGCTTCGCTTAAAGAAAAAAAAAATGCGTGCAAAAACGCAGTGTCGCCAGCCAGTTGAAACTCTTTTGTACGCGAAACGTGGCGAGGCGCACGTGGTACAATTTGACCTGCCCAAAAGCCTCAATTTTCAGCTATCTAGCTCTCCCTTTGATCGTCCTGCGCAACAGTCCTGCAAATTTGGTTTCTTTCTATCCACGCTACACTATACCGACCCATGTTTCGGCCGCCCAACGTGCACTGTACAGGCCTCGCCTAGAGTTCGTGTCCAGCAATAATAATTGCCTCGCACTGGCAGACCGCAACCGTTCCTCCCCTCGCTGAGCGCGTCTATTTGCGCAGAAGGAAAACCTGAGCCGCGCTCTATCGCCCGACCTCGTAATTATATTCCGTTCATTGCCGTCGCCTGCGATGAGCTACACCCGTATCGCCTATATTTGCCTTTCTTGTTTGCTTTACACTGGCAGTTTCACCGATCGGGCGGGCGAGAAGACTGGTACGATCGGTGACTGTCGCGTCGTCCCTCTCTCGACGCTCGCGGCCTGTTTGCGCTGCTGCGGTGATTAACCCCCTCCCTTCCTCCTCCGCGTTCTCGCTGCTGCCTTTTCCCTCCCGGTAAAACTGGCGTCGTGCGAACCATCAGGTTCGCTGAGGGAGTTTTTAGAGTGCGTAGATGGGAAGAAATGTCGAATTTCGACAGCTTTGCGCTGCAAGTGTTTGTTTCTGTTCGCGTCAGTCAAAGCAGTTATTCTCGTAGCCCGCGGATGTGTACTTTATTGTCCCTTATCGAAACGCACAACGCGGTCGCGGGTTCGATCCTGGCCGCAGATGCTGCCATTCGATGGGGGCGGAATGCAGAGAGGCTCGGCTACTTAGAATTAGGTGCACGTTAAAGAAGCCCAGGTATCATCGTCAGCCTATCTTTATGTCCACTGCAGGACGAAGGCCTCTCCCTGCGATCTCCAATTACCTCTGTCTTGCGCTAGCTGATTCCAACTTGCGCCTGCGAATTTCCTAACTTCATCACTCCATCTATAGTTTTCTGCCGACCTCGACTGCGCTTCCCTTCTCTTGGTGTCATTCTGTAACTCTAATGGTCCACCGGTTATCCATCCTACGCATTACATGGCCTGCCCAGCTCCACTTTTTCCACTTAATGTCAACTAGAATATCGGCTATCCCCGTTTGTTCTGATCCACACCGCTCTTTTCCTGACTCTTAACGTTAGGCCTAACATTTTTCGTTTCCATCGCTCTTTGTGCGGTACGGTACGTTTTTACATAAGACGGCTTAAATTGCCCCTGTAAAATGTCTTCCCAGCATAGCATTTGTGTTCAAAAGTGAAGCCGACTTTAAGGGGATCAGTGTAAGCTTGGTCTTTGTAAGCTGGCTTTCCCACGTTGTGTGTTGCAGTGAATCCTACTCATAAAGAAAAATGTGATGCGAACTGAGCCCGATAAGGCTATCGCGTTCCACTCTTAAAGGCGAAGCTTAAGCGTTCTCCAATGTTTTGTTCTGATCGTATCACGTGAGTTAATTTTGTGTAAGCTATAAATTTGGAAATGGTCAATATGTGTAAAATAAAGTTTCAGATGCAATTTTTACAATGATGTACCTAATAAGCACACGCAGATCGTTCTTTTTTTGAGAAAGATACAGTTAAGCTCACGTTTTTCACGGCATGAGGCTCGCCTGAAGCGAGACAATGTAATTTTGGTGCCTGAGTGTTACTTGGCACCGCGCCTTCACTGCACTGCTCAGTGTGATGCAGTGAAGACGAAGTGCGGGGCAGTGCTGAGGATGAAGAGAGGCACGGACTTCATACATTTATTTTTCTTATTTAAACCAATAAATTAGTGTAATCAAATCTTCTAGAAAGCATTTTGATATAGGGATATATCGTGCCAGTTTATAAGTTTTTCGAGCGGACCGCGCGCGCGCGCACCTCGCGACGTTTGCCTGTGTGCGCGGTTTCTGTCCGGGGCCTTCGTTTACGACTCTCGGGGCGAGCCGCCGCTCCCGAAGTCATTGCGGCTGCCAGACACAGACCCGCATTTCTGCTAATGAACGCACGCCAGGCGTAATGTGCGCGCGCGTAGTGGAAGAGCGCCAACATAATCAAACCGCCCCGGTTAGCGCTGCACATCCGGCAGGATGGGGTGGTGATTTGACAGAGTTCGCGCGCCTGGCAACAGAGGCGCGGGCGCCGAAATGCTCATTTGCAGAAACACTGCCCACTTTCCCGAACACCGCTGTTGTATTTCTGCATGGACAGTTTTCTTTTCGTGGCGCTTGTTGAGAGATTAGAACTGGGCGTGGGCTGTTCAGCGGCCTTCTGTCATCTGCACCAGGGAGCGCCGTTGTTGCGACTGGCAGTGATAGTGTGAGCGAAAATGCAGCTGCGCGCATCGCGTCGAAGGCGGCTTATCGCAGGCACTGCGCATTGTTCGACCGCTATTCGGTTCCTGCCATTATTCCGACTGAACACGCAGTTATCGATGGAAGCGTGCAAGTCGAATTAAACGAGAGTGGCGTTTTGTCAGTAGGTGCGACCAGCACTGCCCCGACGTCTCGTGCCGCTCACGCGATGCGCGCGCATGGCTTCGATCATAATCAGTTTTCTCCTTATTTACTACACGGCGTGATCATTTTTTAAACTTCATGGAATATTTAAAAAGCGCTTGTTGCAGAAAACATAATTCCAGTACTTGAGCTGGATATCGAATTCAGAGAGGCGCGGGCATTACTTGCACGAGAAATCGAAACCTATTCGAGTAATTAAGAAAAATTCACAAATTAGCCTCTTAATTACTTTACGGCACATATTGCAATTTACGAATTGTAGCCGGTGAGTTTGCGAGGCATATCCACTTGGAATGAATTTCCAGAATGACACTATAGTTTGGACATATGCGCCATCAAACTCGCCGTAAAAATGCACTGTTGTTCCACTTACTTTTTTACCAAAACGCTCTCTTATGCATTTCGTCCCACTTGGAAATAATATCTCGAAACTGGTGTCATCCTGGAAATTCATTTCAAGTGGATACCGGCGATTTTTAAGAATTCTGTAATACTTTTTAAAATGATCGCCCCGTAGTTAGCGCTGAGAACACCGAAAGTAAGGCGGGTTCACTGCACGCGTTCAAAGCCTGCCCTTTTTGATCTATGTTGGGTTAACAGAACTATCTCACGTAGGTAACACCAAGGCCCGCGTCTCTTCTTTCAGCTCTCGGCCTTCTTGCCTAAGGGAGCCCTATGGTTGAGAAAGTGTCGGTTACCGTAGATATTGTCGCATAACTGCGTCGTGTTGTCATTGGAGCGCGCTCAATTCCTTCCGGCGCTCGATTCGCGGCATAAGGGCTTGCTCCTCTTTCCCTTTGCTTTGCTTGTGGTCTTTAGGCTCGGATGTGGGTGACATCACAAAAGGGCAATACCTTCGCCGTAATTGCCTCTGCCAGGCTGTGTGCGCGCCGCGCGAAAAGGGTCAGGAACACGAATCATCGTGTATCCATTAGGCCCGTGCTCGCAAGCGGAAGAGAATGTGGGTTGCGGCGCGGTTTTCGGAGGCCGCAGGCGCCGTCGGCTGCAGCTTCGCCCGACGGCCTCAGTGTCGTCGGATGCGCACTTGTCTCGTTGCGCACTTGTAGCGGCTGATGCATGCGCGCGCTTCTCGCGTCTTGCGCCATTTGTTGACGCTCTGATGACTCGTCGCGCCGCCCGATGCTGCTCGTCGCCTCTCGGCAACACGCGCGAAAAAGAGAGAAAGACATAATACGCGCGTGCTGCGAAATCGTACTCCGAAAAAAATTAATGCACGACTCTGAGTTGAGTCTGCCTACTTCTGTGCAAATGACGTGTGTAAGCGCTGAAACACAATGTCGCCGCGTCGGTACGCGCTATTGCGACATTCGCGCTGACGTCACATGTGGTGACGTCACAACAATATAAGCATCGGGTCAGGCAATCTGAAACCGAAGTGCGTACCGCGTAATGCACTGGTGCCATCTTTTAAGAAATGTTCCTTTCAAGTTATATGCATGTTGACCGTTGCCAACAGCTGCCGCTCATGATCTTTATGCTAGTTGTAAGATGTGGTTTAGTCTGGCATTGAGGGCACTGAAGACTCGCGCTTGCAACTTTTCTACCGTTAGCTATAGTGTGCGTTATATTTGCTCCAATACGAGCGGCAGCTCTTTGTTGTGAAATAGGAAACGCGGCATCATATGTGACCGTTGGGATGACGTTCGACGAGTACACGTCCAGCGAGACAGCATCCACCAAAATCGCTATACTCCGGTGTGATACGTCGTCACCGCAACCGTGCCCCGCGGGTTGTTCTGATTCTTGAGCTGTTCATCTTCGACGCGTGAGTCTCAACGATGCTGCAGGGCGAAGAAATGGCACGCGTTTTATTCGTCGCTTTGCGCGAGCGAGATCAGAATATTCCTACTTTTTGTTTGTCTTGCGCAGTAACTCGATTTGTAGCCGTGTGCGGAGGGCATGTATCTAATTAATGCTCGTTCCTTTCTGGATCACGCGAAGGATAATATCTTCTACGCCGCGTCGCGTGAGATCTATATACGGGATGTTGATTTTCTTCAACAGGACGCTAACGGGAGCTGTCATCCTCGGCGTGCCTTCCTCGGGTGATGTAGAAGTTAACCAACACTGCAGGCAAGATCGCTATCTTGAATATATAGCGCCCGAGTCGTATAGCTCTGGATTGGGCGGCCTTCGGCTAGTCAATCGATGTCAGCTCCTCGGCCACACGTGTCACCGGATCTTCCCCTTAATGATTTCTATTTAAGTAGGGTTATATAAAATGTGACGCATGTTTACTGCTTTTTCAGTCTAACTTTGACGTGCGTCCTGTATCACCGTTGCGCGAGCAAACACTGAACGCGCCTGTGGGCAGGGCTAAGTTACGGTACGAATATATTTTGCGATAAAAAGAAATGCTCGCGTCGAGTCATCGTAGGTTCAGAATATTTTCGCTTTGCAAATTTGCTTCAATACGTTTCCTTGTTGAAGCACAAGGGACGTGTGCGGTTGCGCACAAGGAGGACCCACTCTACAAGATGCGTGTAGTGTTCATTATCTTCACATAAAGCCGAAAGATGATGCCGACAAAATCACGCCGACTTTATTGTCAAGGATAATTTTGCTTTAACGGAAAATGTGCTCCAAGACAAAAATGTAGAGATTTAGAGAATTGCACTAGCGAATTCTGTTATCGACACGAAACTGGTTCTGGCATCAGTAAAGCATAAAACTGTGGTTGCGGTCATTCCACGTAGCGATGTTCTGCTGATTAAGTTGGTTGCAAGTAATCGATAAAAACTACTTGAAATTACCAGTTTATTTCAGTTATGGCAAAATGTGACAATTTGAAATAGCAAATTATTACTTTCATTCATGTTACTTGAGGTGCTTCTTCAAAGTTTCACATAAAAAGTCTCGAAAATTGACTGGGCAATTATTTATTATTGCTATACATCCATTCAAAACACCAGTGATCAGGTTATAATTTTATCTATCGCAGTATACGTTGTGACTACTACGTCTTGAAATAAAATGTTAAAATATAAAATCACCGAAAATCAGCACATTTATTTCGATTAGGAAAGAGTTAAAAATGCAAATAGGGTCCATAGTAATTATTGTTAATCGGAAATACCATAAAAATTGTTGAAAAGTAAATGATCGCTAAAAAATAGTGCCCCTGCGTAAAAAAAGAAAAGAAAACAAAAGGAAAGGAAAAAGCAAATCGCCGAGCGAAAAAAAAATTCGCCATTCGGTCTTCGGGTAAACTCGAAAAAAAAAAACAAAAAAAAAAAAAAAAACAAGGGCATGCAGAACTTTCTTTTTCCAACTGAACATGCTGAAAACTAAAGATTAGCAGTACACTTTGATGGCTGGTCTGCAGCGTTACGTTGTGCGAAATGACTACACCGTACAGCCCTTATGCGGTGCATTTCTCGTGGCGCTCCTGGCACTGCAGACCTCTGGATGGCAAGTACGATAGTTCTTTTCATTGTCCAGATCGTCGAAACTTATTAAATACCTCAGGTACTGCCGTGAACAGCCTGTAGTCAGCCTTGCGGCCGCCAGCAACGTAGCCCGTATATAGGTTCGACAAAGAGTGTGCTGCGTGTCTTTCAGTTAGCACGTTTACAAGTGCGGACCAGCCTTGCAGCATGCTCTGCTTGTCTGCACTGTTGCTTCTCCGCAGGGCGCGTGCCAAGGCCTTCTATCGGCTGGCTCTCTTCCTCTATCGGTTTCTTCTTTCGCCTTTGTGTGCTCTCTGCACGGCTGCGCCCATCTCCCATCTAGTGCTCCTTCCGAGCGCTTTAGCGATGCGCTTGAATAGATGTCGGTCGAGATCTGGCCTCATCGCTTGGCCGAGATGCTTGAGGTCACTGACAGGCGCTTAATGTTTTTTTTGTTTTTTTTTTTCTTATTTCTTTTCCTTTTTGAAGTAACTGCGGCCGCCAGCGCACTGCGCGAGGCCCCGTAACACGGTAGCCGTGTAAAGTAGTACATGTTTTCCTTATACATACACTGTAAGCGACGCTGTACCTAAAAAATATGATACACACAGAGTTACGGTATAGACAAACAGCGAACTTTCATCTCTCTTGCTGTTTCGCTTCGAAATATATTCCAGGCTAAGCTGGTCCTCGAGGTCGCTCAAGGTCTCGGAACAGTCGTAATCTTTATTTTTGTGTAACGCGGGAACGAACTCTTGGGAAAACCAGTATTGAACTCGTCTTCTTACCCTCGGCAGTAACAGCCAAAGACGGTACTACACGAACACAAGCCTTTTCTTTTTCTTTTTTTTTTATTCTTTTTTTGTAACGCCATAAGTTTTTTTTTTTTCGTGTACCGTGCCTTGGGTGCACGTTGGAGTATCCCAGCCAATTAAAATTAATCCAGAGTCCCCCTCACTGTGCAGCTTCGCGACGTTGCTGGTCCCTTCCATCAGCGAAATCATTTGACCGAGAACTTGCGCGGCGCATCGTAACACTAGTGACCTTGGTCCTCCCGTCAACTCGCTTATGACTATTTTTGCGCCCTCCTGAAAGAAAAATTAAAGAAAATATTTTGTGCAGTTCTTGTGTGTCTCTGTGCTGTCGTGTGACACGTTTCGTTGACATTGCTTCCGCCGATATTTTCTCACAATGGCTGTCTGCGCACCATGGTGGAAAATTCCATGGACGGGGCTGATAGCCAGCTGTTAGCGAAGGACGGCGCACATCTTATTCGATGCTGTATGTGTGTGCGCTGCCCGTAACTTACAAATCGTATCTGCGGATGATGTCGCTGGAGAAGTACGCTGTTACTTGGTATACTTGGTTAGTGTTGTGAAAAGCGGAGTAAGCGCGCCGCGCTGTGCATCACGAGCACGTGAACGGCGTCGATTTGCGGGTGCGTAAACAGCTTATTGCGACGTGGACAGTGCTTTATCATTCCCCGCACAGCAGGTTGTGACGTCCGTGTTGACGTGTCTGCAAGAGAGCGCTTAGAGGTCAATGCGGCGTCGGACGCTGAAAGTCGGAAAGTGCGAAACAAACCGTTTACCATAAGGCTCGTCCCGTCACGCCACGTGAAACGGAGCAACCGCGCTAGCGTATACAATGTGCAGCGGTGCGCCGTTGCAAATTCTTTCTATACGGGCGCCTTCAGTAGCGCCTCGTTGGTGCCGGCAGCGGAAGCCCGGCCGAGGTGTCCTTGCGTTCGTTTGGGAATGGCGACTCGGGAAGTTGCGGAATAGTGGTTTCGGTAGTTACTCGAAAAATACCTGCCGTGGTTGCTCAGTGGCTATTGTCTTGGGCTACTGAGCACGAAGTCGCGGGATCGAATCCCGGCCACGGCGGCTGCATTTCTATGGGGGCGAAATGCGAAAACACCCGTGTGCTTAGATGTAGGTGCACGTTTAAGAACACCAGGTGGTCTAAATTATTCCGGAGTCCCCCACTACGGCGTCGGCGTGCCTCATAATCAGATCGTGGTTTTGGCACGTAAAACCCCATAATTTTTTTTTTACTCGAAAAATCTCGAGGAAGAGATAAAAGAACCTGGCGGAACCACTGATTGCGACGAGTGCTCTGACTCGTTAATCGCTCTCAGCAGCCCTGCCGTCAGGTCCGACTTCGCCGAGCTGCTCAGTGTCGGGAGTGTCAGCGGGCGATTCTGCTACCGAAGTTCCCCACATTAGTGCTTGAAAAGTCGTTGCTTATTTTTGTCTTTTTTTCCCTCCAACGGCAGTTTTCCTGTTGTAGCGGCGGGTAATTTGGAGGTCACCATGTGCGAAGGTATAGTGGCGATGGTTTTAGACAGAGGTGGCTAGACCAAAAATGTCGAGAGAGCGAGAGAGTATTTTGGGGCCGTCTGTACGAGGCAGTGTTCACCGGGTATATATATATATACATGTGAGCTTTTACACGCACTTGTTAAGGGGAAACGCAGGTCTGCCTGCAGCAAGCCGCTGAACCCAATGAAGAAATGTGTAAACGAGATTGCGAATGCTCTTATTCCACAAATGCGAAACGTCTGCGTTGCAACTCGTTCGGCCTAAACTACTGTTCTGCCTTGCGGCGCTTTAGTCTGTCGCTTATACGGGGAAATGCTAACGCATGCTGAAGCCATATAACCTCGGTTTCTGTCATTTGGCGTATATTAACGAGGGCTTGTTTATATAAATTAAGTTTGCTGATTCTATTTTCAAAGATCGCCTATTCTGCATATGCGCCTTTCCTATACGCCAGTTAATGTAGGGTGCACTTAATCGAACTTATCCATGGAAATATTGCCATGGTATGGATTTTCTAAGCAGATGAGCCTCCTTGATACGTTGCATCTCAGGTGTACTGGTGTATGGTGCTTTTTTTCCTGTTATTTATGTAACGTACCATATGTTTTGTTTCGAGTGGTTTCTTGTTATATTGAACTTTGTTTATCGCCGTGAATGTTTTCGCGTTAGTTTTAAGGAGGTTTCATGGTGTGCACGCGTGTGTTCCGGTGAAGTCGTATAATATAGGAGCGATGGTTGGAAAATGATAAATGTGGGGCTAAACGCATCACTAAAAGAAGAAAAAAAAAAGAGAATAGCTGTGCCATATTTAAGATTCACTGACTGCCGTATTTCTCTTATGAAGACCTCAATGTGGAGTTGACGCCTGGATGCCATGCAAATTTCGTTCTGTCAAATTTATATGTTTCCTTGCAAAACTAAGATAACATCAGTAAAGCTTTGTCAAGTGGACTACATTCTGCCAAGAAATGCACCATCTCCTATTTTGAACACGGGCCTCCGCGTTGTCCGATATACAGTACAAATAACTTTTCTCTGTCTCTCCTCATATTGAATCATGATTTCTTATACATTTGGCAGGCGCTGCTTGTCAAAAAATTTGAGCAACTTGCATGTTTTCAAGGCGGTCAGAGGCATTCGTTAATGTAATTGGCAACATGGCAGATGTCATAATTTGACAAATTTATTTTGGCAAATTGCCCGTTCTTTTTTCTTTTCTTAAAATTATCGAGGTTGTGAACACTGGAAGGAACTGACAACACAAGGAGACCGCATATTCAAGCACACCACTTCAAAACAGCGCAGTACTTTGACATGCATACTGTTAAAAAGCCGTACGATTATCCCCCCCCCCCCCCCCCCCCCCCCTTTTGCATGGATGTACTATCGACCAGAAAAGTTTACGGACCAAGGGATCTGCCAAAAAGCGGAATATCTCCACAGCCTCCAAACGCAGCCTGGTATTCCCATTTCCAGCCTCTACTGGTATATTCGAACAACATTGTGATATACGGTTTTACTGGCTACTTTCAAAGGCTGCTTGGGTATTTACCGTTTTCTTAGATCCCGTGCTCCGTAAACTTTTTTGGTTAATTGATAGTACATTTCTGGAAACGATTTAAAGAGATATTTAAAAATAATGCGCATCGTGTTCTCTGCCAAGTTTAAAACAAAGCACTCTCCTTCCCTCTCTCAAGCTTGAGACGGTCCTCGAGAACTCTTATCGAACGCTTTTTTTTTTCTTTTTTTTTTTTAATACTAAACGATGGCACATGGCCCCACGGATACTTCACATGCAGCTTATTGCGCCGTGTGCGTTTGTAGACACATATTGGAAAAACAACAAAAGAAATGCTACACATCGAGTCTGAAAGTATGCTCAGCGAACGCGAAAATTCGAGAGGCACGGGATTTAGGGACGCCTATGACGTCGCGATATCAAATCCGCATTTCGACTGCGGCGGAACTAAAAAACGCCCGTGTACGGTGAATTGTGTACACGTTAAAGAACCCCCAGGTGGTCAAAATTAATCCGGAGTCCTTCACTACGGCGTGCCTCATCATCATGTCGTTGTTTAGGCACGTAATATCCTAGAATTTAATTTTTGTTTATTTTTATGACGTCGCGTGCCACATTCTCTGTGCGGGCACCTCTGAGTTGTTTTCATTGTGTGCCAAATGACACCTTGGTTTCAGCGCGTCTTATTGTCTTGTTTGTCTCACCTCTTCGTGCAATTTGCGCGCAACATGCTTTTCGTTCAATTGACCAATTTCAATTTCAAATCCTTTTAGGTGTCTTTGTCTGGACCAAAAATAAACCTTTTTTTTTTGTTACTGCTGTTCAAAATTGTCGGACAGTCCCTTAAGCGAGGAACCTTTAAAAAAAATTCACCTACGATTACGATAATGCGAAATTTGAGCGCAGCTCTATATACGTGTTTTCATTTTGCGATATATTGGCTGGCGGGGACAATGTGTCTCGTGCGGCGTATTGCAAACGGAGCGAAGTGAGGCGTGACTGCCTCGCTTCATATCTCGTCTTTGTTTGCTGCACTCCTTTTACAATCCACGCTCAAGGCACCACCTTCTTAAACCACCATTGCGAACTTCTCGCATAAGTCACAGCTCTGCCATAGCACGTTTACCCGGCCGCTCATCTGCCATGACCACTTCCTTCTTTCCTGATGCAATCGTTTATTGCAATGCGCTCCCTGACCACTTCGTTACCTGTACTGACCGCAAAAAAATTTCGCGAATACCTAACAAATCACTTTGAATAACTTTCTGTTCCCAGTGTACATCGTTCATGAACCCATCATAAACCACTCGTAATAGTCTACCCTTGTCAACCCTTCCACCTAGTGTTTTTTTTTTTTTTTTTGTTCGCGAACGTATTGCCGTGTTGCTTCTTTAAATTCGTAATTTTTGTTTGATTGTTTAAAGTCATACAAAATAAGCAATGTTTCTTTTTTGTTGTTATTTTGTACGTAACCACTTTTACACATGTTTGTATTGCCCCCCCCCCCTCCTTGTGTAATGCCTTCGGGCCTTCAAGTTAATAATAAATGAAATGAAATAATATAGGGAGATCGCGAGAGGCAGCGCGTTGGTGACGCGTGGGCGCGATTTACAGCATCCGCCGCAGACAGACCTCTGCTCATACAGCGCTTTGTTTCCATTTATTGTACCGGCCGGCGGACGCTCTCGCCGCTTGCCTTATCGTTGGCGTCATCGGTGAACAGACGACGCGCGCTACTCTGGCGCCGTCTCGTAGCCATCGTCGCCGCAGAGCTCGTCTTGCGCGGCACTACGCTTGTCTTCTCATGCTTTCGCCATACCTTCCTCCTCCTCTGCTTTCCGCCTCATGTTTCCGCTGCACACTCCTCCGCTTTCCGCCTCGCGTTCTCTTCGCTATCGCCGTCTTTATCCCCCCTGTGCTCCACGTTCGCTCTTTCATCCTTCGCTGTGCTCGTTCGCTCGGTTATGCTGAGGGACGCCGACGCTCGCCGCAGGAACGGAGCTGCACCCTGAGACAGACTTAGATGGTTTAGCTCAGTTTTATTTGGCGGGATTAATATTGCCCGCGAACGCACTTGCGATACATACCGAAGTGGGTGGCGTCGAAGTCTGTTTCGTCCTCTGCGAGAAAACTTTTGAAACTTCCCTTGCGCTAAAAGCCCAAAGGACATGAAAATATCACCGCGCCCTTACGGCAGGATTGTTTTTTTTTTTTCCCCTTTTTTTCCAGCGTCAGACGGTCACTTTTGGCGTCTGTTAGCTAGCTCTGTAAGTAGCTGGCAGAGGCCCTTCCGCGTAAACGTAGGTCGGTTGGAAGCGGTTCCGAGCTCTTTTCGCTCTGGCGCTCGGAAAAACAGAACACCCCTCCCTAGCTTGTAATGTTTGCGCTGGAAATTTCGACCGCCTTCTTTTTTGGGGTCTATTTGGGAGTCTTGCCTTCTTTTGGCTACCGTCAAATCTATACGCACAATTGCTCGCAGATGTGAGCGTGTTTACCCTCAAGTTGTGTATACATAGTGCGCCAAAAAGAGAGAGAGAGAACTAGCGCTGGTTCAACGGTCGAAGCTCTTCCTGGTTTTGTGGTCGCCTCCGCGCGTCTCCATGGTTCCGTGGTATTGACGCATTTAAATGTTACGGAACGAAAACAAGGCAACGGAGAAAAGTGAGTTGTGCTTGCATCGGCTGCCTGTTTGCTTTAAATATATAAAGACCGGCTTTACACCGCTCTGGTTCGTTTCTGGGAACATTTATATATTTTCCTTACTATGAGCAAACGAGCGCCTGTAATATACTTCGGTTTCCCGTTTGCACAGATACACTATAGATCGATGACCTCGGCGCTGGCGGTTCCCTTGCGTCTTTGATTAAACCGCCGATTCTCACCGCGGGTTCTCTATTCTTGCTTTTTTGCTAATAGAACATATTAATGAATATTAACGGCGTTCTGTTGTATTTTCTGGGTGGATTTACATAATTTATTCACAGCGCACATACTCACGCCACTCATAGACGTTCGCCTCAGTTGCCGCAGACAGCATGAGTAATCTCGGATAAGCGCTGTGTCGCTTATCCGGCGGTATGCGTCCGATAACGTTCACGGTGAGTCTCTCGCTAGGGAATCGAACCCGTCGCAGGACGGAGTGGGGCTTCGCCCTAGTCGATGCATACGTTTGTGCCTGCGCATCGTCCACTGCTCGCAGCAAGGGCGGGCGCATCACCGGCGTTTATGCTGCTCGCCGCGATCTGGTCGTTTGTACTTTGTCACCGTGGCGTGAGCCGAACGAACGTGGCTTCGGAACACTGCAGCAGCAGCAACATCACAACGATTTTGTGATCGATATCGCGCGGGCAGCGATGCAAAAGGGGACCGCGAGCGAGTTTGCGTAGCAGACGGCTGCCGTGGCGGTGCATTGTTCTTTGTCCCGGGCGCGCTGCCGTGGCCGATAATGGCCTTTTGTCCCGCACAGTCGCCGCTGCCGAAGGACGCGACGGCATCACGTCCACGCTCGTCGCGGGAACTTTTGTCGTCTTCCTCGCGGAGGCGACCGATGCCTGTAGTCGTGGTGCATATCTTTGGATGACTGGGTATACATTACATCCAGTGCGTCGATTATGCCGTGCCGTGCATAATTATGCATGGCGTTGGTACCAGATTATTATTATTATTATTATTATTGTTATTATTATTATTATTATTATTATTATTATTATTATTATTATTATAAGCACAGCTACCAAGGACACACGAAACTTGATTGGCAGTGCCCAGAGCACACTGAATCGGTGCATCAAAATCATTGCCGTTTAGCCTATATGCTACAACCCCGAATAAATAAAATGATCGCAGTAGTGGCAAAGTTATTAATAACGTGGCGCCTAGCGCGACGCCTCGCTGAAGCAACGGGTGTTCGGCCTGCCAATTGGCGCCCGCTGAAAGTGTATGCTCGAAAGTGATCGATCCAGAATGCCGCTCCTGGTGAAGGCTTTGTACATAGGCTGACCTGCAGTAACACCGCAGTACCCGCAGGTCATCCTCCGCGACTCCTCCAGGGCGAGTAGCGTACAGCCAGCCGTGCATATAGGCAGCGCATTGGCGCCTAATGAAACTTGGACACTCACTGCAAGTTTGGGTTCTGGGCGGTTGTCCGTATAATGTTTGTTGATACATTTGTGCATTGTGGGTTTGATAACCTTGCTCGGCTAGCGTACTCTGGCCTAGCGAACCACTGATATCCCACCCCGTAATTATACGCTTTGGTCCCGAATGGGAGATGGATATTCGGGAAACACTATAGCGGGCGAACGGTATGCGGGAAAGGCGAATGTCTCGGCAAATGGTGATGTTTGTCCGTGTGTGTGTGTGTGTGTGTGTGTGTGTGTGTGTGTGTGTGTGTGTGTGTGTGTGTGTGTGTGTGTAGACTGCCTAATGAAGTGCGGATGACATGGCACACTTCATTGGACCGTAGCATGTTCATTACCTGTTACCATGACCTGTATTCAGCATACGTCTCTTCTGCCTGAAGCGGCTGGTTTGCCCAAGCTAGCATCAAGTCCAATTGCACATGTGTTGCTTGTTTATCCAGTTACGTACATGCGGATGTGAAGTAGTTTTGTACCTATATATGGTAGACACTTTTCTGTATGAAAAAAAAAAAGAAAAAAAGAATGTATGAAAGAAAGAAAGAGAAAGAAACGCGACGCGATGTAGCTATTTAGAATGGTTGGAACCTTCAGTTTTCATGGCAATATATGTTGCCTTTTTTTAAATTTCCTGCATTTCAGGTGTCCGGCAAGACTTTCTTAGGTATGAACGAGTACATCCCAAAGTTATCAGCCATGGGCGGAGGCGTCGGGACGTTTTGAGTTTAAGAAATACTGTGAGTATTCCGGGCCACCTTTTTTAAAATTATTATTGATTTGGACTAAATGACTTCGTGTTGTTCAGACTATATTGGTCTTCTTGATACTAACTGTAGTGTTTATTCCCAACACAGATTTCTATTTTCACGTAAGTTGAATGGCCTAATGGGCGTTATAGTCGACCATCGATTTAAGTTGCACATGTAGTGGAGAACTTGGACAAATGGAAAATTCTGTTAAATCGAGGCTTCCATGTTTTAACGGTGGAAATAAGCTTATATATTTTCATAATAGCTATGTTGACTGTCATGCTGTCAGTGGGCAATCTGAACAAAATTTCAATAGAAATTGCTGTATTAAATGATTCATGCGTCCATACACAATTTGCTGCAGCCTATGTGAGCTAGCCATGTATGTACGAGCATCTATATAGGTCCTCACACTAGTCGAAACAAACCGTGGCGATACCGGAGCACAGGAAGCTCTTGTTCGCGTCCGTACACGCTGCATCATAAAGCTTGTGCGGCGACTGTCGCGTTCGTTACCGCTCTCCAAAATGGAGTTGTGGCTGAAGCGAATCGCCGTAGGCCATGAAGCTAACGTAATTTGCGCACATAAATGTCACGACTAGTACTCCGCATCTGAAACTAGTCCTCTGCTGGTCGCGCGGCTGTGGTCCAGGGCTCTGACGCGCGCGGTGTGCCGTGTCACAGAAACGCTGATCGACTGGTCGATGCCGAGCGACACGCGTCGCGCGTTTTGATGTGAGCCCAGGCAGAAGCGGAGGAAGGTGCGAAAATGCCAGCCTGCATGGTGCGGCGGCGGTGCGCACAACCCCCGTGTTGCATTGTCGCGGACCTCCAAGTTTCGTCTGGCTGGCTGCCCTTAACGTACCGTTACGTTGGTCGATCCGACAGACACTGCTAGATGTGGCAGTCGCTGCTAGCAAACAGATGCTTGTTCACGCTGTTTGAGCGTCCCCTTGAGCACGAACGTAACGCGCCCGCATTGTCGCTGACTACGTGCAAGGCCGGTAATCCTTCCGTGTCGGCCCTTCGAGCGGAAGTTCCCGAGTGTCGCGTGTGATGCACAAGAACTTTGTTGAAGCAGTAGCGCGAAATTACTTCGCTGAATCTGGAGAAATTATGCGTGGTTGTCTGGGGAAGTGTTTTAGAGCAATAAATAATAAAAACCTATTGTACCGAAAATTTTGTTGGATCGTCATTAAGTGGAAGTTGGAGTAAGTTGATGAGGATTATCACGCACATTCTTGAGTGATGTCCGTGTATATAATCAATGGTGACACAATATAACATTTCTTTCAGACTCATCAAGATGTTCTACAGGTTATGTTCAAAGCATTTGGTCAGCCTTTTACGTTAGACCTGCGAATGAAAAAAGACTTGCTGCCATTAAATTATTTTGAGAAGCACCACGCGAACAATAGTCACATCATAGATCACCCCATGAAAATGGTAAGTAAGTCTTTAATAGCTGTTATGGTAATGTAATGGAGCAACGAAACGATGAGAATGAAACTATCTTTCGTTCGTGCAGACCAACAAGCACTGCTATTATCACGGCACTGTACGTGGACGGAATAACTCTTGGGCTGCTGTTAGCACTTGTAATGGGCTCAGGTAGGTTGACTCTATTTGCTGCTGCCTGGTTGCTGTAAGGATATTTGACTTGCTGGTTGCTTTTATGTGCCTTAAGTGCTGAGTTTCATATAATATATAACATGAAGACTGCATGATTTGTAGCTTGCCAAGCTACTTGAACTTGGCCTTACTTCTGCACCATTTGCTTGGTTTCCAATCCTGAACTGCTGTAATGTTAAAGCTCAAGTATTGTTTCTGCACTGCGGCCGAGCACACTAGCTGATCCCATTGAGCGTTTTTTCTAGTTGAACACAGATGAGGTATAGAAGCCTTCATTTGCTACTGGCAAGCATTCAGTGCTGTTGTACAATGGTTATTCTCTTGTAACCTCACAAATAATGAAGGCTTCTTAAAATAGGCATGTTCTACTTCGAAAGTGTGCATGCTTGGATAAGAATGCAGTAAGCAGCTATATAAAGTAGTCCTGCTTGTTTCAATAAATTTAATTTCGTGTCACCGCTTATTATATTTTAACTGTATTTTTCTTATATTTTAATATCGGACTTTATGTGTGAATTGGTCTAGGGAGTTCAGTGGTGTGAAAATGATTTGCTAAGTACTAAATATTTTTTAACCTGACTATGCCGTCACCAGAATAGCAGTTTAGGCAGTTCGATCGAAGTTTGTGGTTAAAGTTCGGCACGAAAGCCGGAAGTGCAATGTGGGAAGTGTATCAAATGATTGAAAAGGTGCACCTACAAGCACCGACTACCAACTTATACAAATTTACAGATAGGGTGAGGGCATTATTGAACACAAGCAAAAACCACATGTGGTATTATGAGCAGAGTAACAAATAATCAAGTAATCAAGCTGAACAGGCCTTCCTTCTTGCTGATCTTGCCTGTTAAACTTGATTACTTCATTTTATTATTACTTTTCCAATGTTGCCAATGTCTTTTTTTGATAATACCCTCGCTCTATCTCTATGTATAAATATTATTCCTTGTTCAGTAAAATTGCAGCTGTTAGTCTATGTTTGTAAGTGTACGTGTTTTGTCTGTCTGTCTCAACTTTCTTGCACATAATGTTTTCGCCCTGCATGTTGAACAGCACTATATCAGGGATTTGGTAGTGAATAGTTACTGAAATATTGCACATACCTTGCCATCTTAGTTATTTATGTAAGGGCAGTAAGTGGGACTGCTAGCCTTATGGAATTCATTACTTTTTGTTGTTACATGCTCTGTCTCTCCCTTTCTCTCTCTTTTTTTCCGTTTTTTTTTTCCCCCAGCTAAGTATGTTACCAAGTGTCACTGTTTTCTTTTTTTTCTCCCCTCTCTATTTTTGATGCCTATAGTGGAGTTGTCTTTGATGGGAAGGAGACTCATTATATTCACCCTGACCTTCCCGAGCATTTGTTTTTTAAGGCATCTGATATGAAAGAAAAATCTTGGAGATGCGGTAAGTGTTACTATCACACCTGCATTACAACTTTAATTCTTCCGAAATTTTGGGCTGTGCTTTAGTATTGAAGCACTTAACAAGGTCCACAAGCAGTGGTCCATAAAGTTTACTTACTTTTGCTCTAATGTTTTAATACTCTGTCATTTGACCAGGATTCAATGACTCGCTGAACCTGTGGGGTGATACTCGTTTTCGGGTAAGGTTTATTTTACTGTGGCTTTCCTTTATTTTTTTGTGCAATGTCATGCCTGAAAAGATGCACTGGCTAAACATTATTTTATTTTGTTTCACTTAGGCAAAGAGGTCTGTTGTGATACAACCACCATTCAAAAGTAATGCAAGATCTCGCTATGTAGAGCTTTTAATTGTCAATGATAACAAAGAGGCAAGTTTATTTCATTTTTGCATAGTTTGATACCTAGTTTCTTGTTCTGTGCCAGCACTTGTATTTATTTTATAAATAATACTTATTTCCAGTTCATCAAGATGAAGCGAAACAAAGAAGCCGTGTTTGAAAGAAGCAAGCAAATAGCAAACATAGTCAATGCGGTGAGTTTGTATGCTTGCAAAAGCTTGAGTGTAAAATCTAATCTTTCACACTGAAATGGTACACTTATTGTCCCATATTGCAGAACTAGAAACTGCTCGCCTAATGCTAGAACTACCACCATCTTATAACCAATGAACTCACACGAGAAACCGAACTCACTCAATGCACGCACACAAAAACATGTGTATGCGCACACAAACACATGCACACACACAGCGCAGACAAAACAGAGCAAAGTAAAGATGCCTTGTCAAAAATGTAACTTTGGTCCTCCTTAAAAAAAACACACACTAAAGTGACATTAGAGACACCAAACCCAAAGCGTGTAATGCTATATTGTAAAGTGGTATATATTCGAAATCTTTCTGTATTTGTTTGGTGGCAAGAGACAGTTCATTCACAGGAGAAATGAATATCAAACCTTTTTTCTGTTGAATTTCACATCAAAAGCATGATGTCGAACCTGTTAATTAGTTGTTGCAAAAAATGTCATTAATGTTGCTATATTTCCATTTGTTCAGGTGCTATTTTTGGGCAGGAAATGTCTACGGAAGTTGCTAAGCAAAATTATTATTTTTGAATGCCGTGTAATATTTCTTTTCTAACTTTGTTATGGACAATTGACAAGCCTTGTTGCACTCCCACAATCTCTGGCACCACTGGTAGTTGGTGCAGTAGTTTAAATCTGGCATTGCCACTGACACTCTACCTTTTGTGATCTACTACGCTACTGCTTTCAGTAAAAGTCACCTCGCTCTTATTCTAGAAACATAATCTGCCAGTCTAGCTTAATGAGACATTAAAGAGAAACAATAACTTAGTCTGGACTTTTAAATTGTCTTACTAGAAACTTCCCAACCTTTGTTTTATGCTGAGAAATGACAAAATTGTGAAGGAAATTGTAACTGTAAATGGGCAGCACTCTTTCCCCATTTGAGGGCGCCTATAATGAATTGAGTGAGATATGTTGGCCAATGGTATCCTCCACCATGTGCTGTCGTCAGCGAGTTGATGGCGCCATAGTGAGGGTACTACAGAGTATTTGGAAAGGGGAAGGACAAAGAAAGGACACTGACAGTGCAGTGACAAACTAAAACCTGAACCGTTAAAGCTAGTGCTAGCATCTTATGAAACAGAGGCCTTTTCAAGGCTCTTTGATACCCCCTCAGCACACGATGATCTCCACGCTTGTCACCGCGGTGCAGGTCACACTTTGCCAAGGGCTACCACCTGGAAGGCAAAAGCTTTGCTCTCAGTAGAAGAGATGCATTAGATGTTTTGGAGCATTGATCTATCACTTAGCTTTTACTGTTCCTTTAACTAAAACCTTCCTTTAGGTTGCCTTTAAAATACTCATGCAGTCCAATTTCTTGTATTCGTTGCAGCTCTATGCCCCGCTAAATATATTCATTGCATTGGTTGGAGTTATTGTTTGGACAGAGCATGATGAAATAGTCATGTCTTCAGACGGTGATGCGACATTAACAAAGTTTTTACAATATCGACGAGAACGGCTTGCTCGAGAGCATCCAAATGACAATGCTCAGCTAATAACGTAAGTAATACATTGGATTGTATTTGGTGCCTTGTGTTGCAGCTTTTTTGTTGCCATGTCCATCTGGACATGGCAACACAATTGGCCTACTGGGTCTTTGCCACGGTGTAAGAAGGCAGGTGATTCGACGGCGGTGCGAGGCGCGGCAACTTAGTGTGACTTTATGCACACCACTGCCTCAAGGGGCTGCCACAAGGTTCTGGGGGCCACTTTTTCGCTCACTTTGCTGGCGCTTCTATGGGCGCGTGCAGCAGAGGCGCTTTATTTCTATGCATATATGTCGTTCGCCTGCTTAAAACGACTCTATTTGGTTGGAGGAACGTTCCTTTATATTTCTGCCGACATTCTGATTGACTCCGATGCGGCGAGCAGCGGCTACCTAGCAGTGGCAAGCACAGCGCGCCGTCTCCTCGAGCAGACGACGCGTCTCTCTCGTGTCAGAAATGACGGTATTTTGACAGTAAGTGGCCTGAAACCTTCTACTTGCTCAGGATTTGGCGTCTGAATAACGAAAAATTGCATATTTTTAGGTATGGGTGTTTTAATGTGGATGGAGGTCGTAAATTATCCACTCTTGGGCCACTGCTCCAAGGCCTCCTGAACATGTGCTGCGCCTAGCGGCGGCGCTCACTTCCGGTTACACGAAGTGGCCGCTCTCTCTTGCTCCAGCACGGGCGCGCCCTTGGAGCACCTATCTTCTTACACCGTGGTCTGTACTGATCCAATGAGATTCTAAAGAGAATCCACCTAGATCAGCACAGACCCAGATGGCCAATGTACCCTAGGTTGATTCCTTTTTTGCTGAAGCATTTAACAGCAAAGCAACAATACTGACAACATTTTTGTTAATTCCACCTTTTAAGTTGTATGATTATTTCATATACAAACTTCTAACCCCCCTCCCCACTGCTCAAACCAGAATATGGCGTAATGGGATGTATGTGTGCCATCAAAATTGAATATGTGCCTCATTGTGGAGGCCTTATTTGGAGGTGACAGGATTTCTTCTGTCATCTCTAAATAAATTAAAGCCTATCTTTTATTTTTGTTTTTATTCTTGTGCCACAATATACTCACTTGGTTGTTTTGTGATAAAGCTGCCTCTAACTGGCATCGAATTGATTCATTACAACACATAACTATTTAAATATGAACTGCTGTGATTATACTTTTCTTTAGCATTGTGATATTTGTAATTTATTATGTCACATACGTATATAGCATACATCTTGGTATATCTTGATCTTGATATATGTGTCGCAGTAAGTATTGTAAAAAGATCTATGTACGTGTCTATATACAATTAAATCTGTCTACGACTATAAATGTAAATACATCAATGTGCTTGCTACTATGACACTGCTTCTTACAATATAACAAGGCTCTTGACATTCATAACTTGTCATTTGCTTTACTTTAGAGATATTGTGTTGGACAGCAGTGTTGTTGGAAAGGCACTCAAAGGACCTATCTGCACATACGAATACTCTGGTGGCGTCAACAAGGTTGGTAGTGTAATTCTTTGTTTGTTATGCATAGGGCTGAATGTTCTCAGTGTTGTTTTCTCTTAGAACTTTTTGTGGGCCTAGTTGGTGCATACTTGATAAACATTTTGGAGTGCAAACAAGAGACACGGCACAAAAGAGAGGTCAAACACAGGACAGGCGCTAGGTCCTGTGTTTGACCTCTCTTTTGTGCCGTGTCTCTTGTTCGCGCTCCAAAAAGTTTATCAAGTTGTTTTCTCTTTCTTTTTTTTTTTTCAGATGTTTTTGGGTGTTTCATTTCTAATAAATATGCAGTGTCATCGATAGTTTATTTAATCCCATCTTTTCATAAATCTGAACATTTCGTGTTTAACTTGTGTTGCAAACTGGTGCAAAAACTTGTAAAGAGGAACAAGCTGTAGAGAGCAAGCATGTCAACAATGATAGAAGTTTATTTATCCACTCAACATATTTACATTGACTGCAATTGATGTTTACAATGACCACATCATTCCTTGCCAAGCACACCTGTTGCATCTTGCATGTGTAATGCATATGACTACACATGGTCATGAGCATTACACTTAGTAGTACAGCCAACTGTGAATAGAACAAGCATTAGTTGATTGTAGTAAGTACAAACAAGTGGGGCTGCTGGTGGCAACATGCTACTTTCCTTTAATTATCTCTTGGCTTGAAAATGGCTTTTCAACGCTAGATTTCAAAACTAAAGCGTAAAGATATTGCAAATTTAAAGGCTATAGTATAGGCAGTATTTATAAAGAATCACTTGCGCACAATGTGCATTCAGCCAGTGCAGCAATGAATATAGGATCCTTAAGACATGTGCAGCATGCTCCTGCGCATACGAATTACACAAATAATTACAGATGCTTATCGTTTGTCATATTCCTTATTATCTGGCAATATGTGTGGAAGAAAGTCATGGTGCTTGTGCTCCATAGAGCTTTCAGTCAAACTAGCTCTTGTTGGCTAGCTTGAGTTACAGTGGTCCAACTTTTTAACGTGATAGCGTTAAGGGCCCGGTGTCGCAGAAAATCCGACAGCGGCGTTCCTTGGTGGAGAAAATCATCCCGAACCACCCTGTCCATGCAGGCCATCCGCGTGATGCAAGGTGTTAGTGAGAAAGAATTGAATTTCTCACAGTGAAATTCGTCAGAAAAATGCTAAAGTACGACTTAACCACAACATACAGACATGGTGGCGTCGGACTGTTATTTGAATGTACGAGAAAACATAATTCTGTTACGAGGAAACTCAAACACATACTCCTTTTGCCAGCATTTCTACTATACCAACAGCGGTGCGCTCGGGTAGGCTACTTGTGAAAATCTTATCCAGATGGCGCTCGCATCCTTGGCAGGTCAAATTGGGACTTGGCCTGCCTAATGCTCACGTCGGGGCAATAGCAAACAATTCATAAAATAATAAAAAAGGTCCTAGGGCCTTCACATTTTAATATAAAGCGACTTATATTGCCCCTGGAAAAACGTCTTCCCGGCAATGCATTTCTGTTTAAAAGTGAAGCTGACTTTAAGGGGATCAGTGTAAGCGTGGTCTTTGAAAGCTGGCTTTCCCACATTCTGTTTGCAGTGAAGCCTACCCAAAGAAAAATGCGATGCAAACGTGTCTCGATAACGCTATTGTGTTCCACTTTTAAAAGCGAAGCTTAAGCGTCCTCCAATTTTTGTTTTTACCTTTGCTATTCTGGAAGTTTGTTTTTTCTGTAAGGCTGTTTGTTGAATTTTACCAAGGGTTGTTTTCTGGTTTTAACTAAAGACATGGAAGCTTTTGTTAGTTGGCCATCGTAAGTGTGAAAAACTGTTGACAAAATGAAAATACCAAGCTTTATGTGCTGTTTTTTGTCATTCTGTCCCAGATTATTTTAGCTAGCTTCGAGGTTAATGTAACGTAGTGAAGTTGCATTTTGTGAATGCTTTAAAACAAATCTTGCTTTCAAATCTTGCCTGCTCGACCCATGCTGTCTACCCTAAGAACAATCAAATTTCAAAAGATTTGTGCAACAGCTACTGTGATAAAAAAGCTGACAGCCCAAAAGGGGCAGCTCAGAACCAATGCTGTATAGCTTTAATCCCATATTTGCACAAGGTTTCTTGTAGCTTCTTTAGTGTCTAACAAACAAAAGTTTTCATGTTAAACTGACTGCAACCTGTCTGCTAGGTGAAATGCGATGAATTTGTATGTTGTGGGAAAAATGTACACATCGTACCTCTAATGTGTGGTAAGCACCATGTTGGTTAACTAGCCGCTGTGGAAAGGTAGGCTGAGGGAACACATTGCCCGGTGCACGCTTAGGATGGCTTTCAGAACAGTGCAATGCCTGCAGGTGCACCCCTCTGCTAAAGGAATGGAACCTACTTAGCTGGCACAAAGAATGCCTAAGGCAGGATAATTGAGACTGATAAAGATTGCAGACCTGGCCATTCTTGCAGCAATAACCGTTAAACTTCACTATTTGAGGAGGAATTATTACTTGCTTACTGTCTCTAGAATGTGCGCTGTGTGGGATTGCATGTTCTCTATAGTGTCATATCAATTCCCCTGCATGTGTCTGTTCATTTTCAGGTGGGGTGGTTATTTGCTTTCTTAATAGTATTGTTGGAAGTCAGTGCTGTGTGTCATCCACTGTTCCTTGTCTGTTTCATGTTTATGTGCTAATTGGGCAAATTACTTGACTAAATTAATTGCCACTTGTGGCCAGGATATGTTACATTTTTTAATAATCTTTTTGCAGGACCATCATGAAGTGGTTGGTGTTGTGGCGACTACTGTAGCCCATGAATTGGGCCACAACTTTGGCATGGAGCATGATGACAAGGACACTAAATGCCAGTGCCCTGAAAAGAGGTGCATAATGGCATCAGCAACCAGGTAAGCTTATTTTTTTATCTTTATTTTTATGTTTTGTCACGGGGTAATTGTTTCATAAAAAAAGCAGTTCATTCACTCCATTGTTTGGAAAGGCACAATGCTGGGATAAGTGAGGCAAATAAATATAGCATAAAGGTAACAGCTACCAGGAAACTGTAGTCGCTGATATGAAGAAGCTTCCAAAATTCTTGCAGAGAAAGAAGGATGTTGTCGCCAGACATGGGCATTCTCACAAGGACCTTCCTCACCCTCATCTGCCCTCACCCTCACGTGGGGAGGGGAGGATCGTCTTCGGGAAGATTGGTGAGGGTGAGGTGAGGGAGGGTAATGGAGGGTGCAGTGACGATGTGAGGTTAAATGAGGAAAAGGCAACTCATACTGTTGAAGTACAGAAAAGTCACTCAGACTATATGCGTGGTGGGTTTAAAGTCTAAAGTTTCGAAGTGCACTGGCAGGAAGTCTCTCTAGAGCATATGTACGTCGAAGCCTGCTTTTAACTGACTAAAGTCATAAATGGCTGTTGATGTTAGCTGTAGCTAAACCTTTTGAAAGCTGTAGCCACTGAAAGCGGCAACAAGAGCGAGAGGAGTGACGACGAATGTTTAAGTGTCACTCCGAGATCTTTTTTTTTTTTTTTCTTTCACTGATCATCACTGGTCAGTGCACTCCTTTATCCAAAGTAAACACCGTAGAATTGACCTTTTCTTACTATAATTAAATGAAAAAAAAAAATTGAGTTTGAACATTTTCGGGCACTGATAGCATTTGTTGATATATGAACTAACGGAAACATCAAGATGAAGAAAAAAACATGTCGGTAATATAGCTAGAGCTCTTCTACAGTACAACCAAAACTTTTTTGTTCTATTCTTAAGCTCGCGCATGGCAATGCCTGTCGAGCGACTTTATTTACACTAAACATTCAGCTTAAGTGTTTTAGCTCAACCTCCACAACGCCAAGCTGTTGCACTGATTCTCCAGAATAAGCACAGCAGAATAGTTGAATAGATTAACACGTAGTTGCTTAGTATATATGTTTCTGAATCCCGACAAATTCTCAGTTTTCAAACCCTGTAACCAGCCTGAAAAACTCAGCATGAAAAACACCGTTAGCAATTTATTACAAGCATGACAGGACTCAACACATACATTCATGTTCCATCTAGTTCACCATCCATAGGCATGCATTGTAAAAAATAATGGTCAGCTTCATGATGTTAACAAACATACTTATTGCTGGAAAAGTATTTGTTTTGGCTTTTCAGTGCGTTAACATAGGCTTATTTACAATGCAATACAATGCCCACCTGCGTTGGGTCTCACTGAGACTGGCAGTATCGCAAATAAATAAATAAATAAAGCTAACAGTGAAGTCTAGTTATTACTGCTAAAGTTTTTTACTTTGCCCACTGCCGAAATGCAACCGCTGTGGCATAAATGGGAAGACGTGACCTTATGCTTGACAAAAGCAACATTAGTTTCTGAGCCACCACAGCTGGCGTGCATTCAGAAAAATTCAGCTTTGATAATGTGTTCGCATCTTAAGTGGCATTTTATATTTCTACAAATTTAACATCGCTATCAGATGATTTACCGCCATGAAAACAAAAACAAAACCTCTTAATATTGTTGCGCAGCGCTTGCGCATGTTTTGACAACCATGAAGCTGAGTTGCATTTCGGTTAGTCTGAGTGCGAGTGAGCCCAGCTGAGTAAAATTTTGACAAGTCTGAGTGAGCCCGGTTGAGTGGAATTTTGGTGAGTCTGAGTCCGAGTGAGCCCTCAGCAAAAAATATGTCTGTAGTGTGAGTAAGTTCTGTTTATTTTGCTCACCTAGACACAAAGAAAAACATAGATAAATTCGCAGCAGGGACGGCAATATGGTACTGGATACATCACATGAGTGCATAAAAAAAAAAAAAGATCAAGCACGGGAATGTTCTGGGCGTTAGGGTGAGGGAGGAAGACTAAAAATGAAGGCAAGTGCCCACCCCTGGTTGTCACATTGCTTCTAATACGTAGGTGTGTGTGAATAGTAATATTTTTGACTGAATTAAAAATGAATCAAGTGTTGCCATAAGCAGATTGAATTGAATGTCAAATGCTTTTCATATAGTTGTTAAATAATGACCAGCCTCTCACTATTAATATGAAGCAGTGTTCACATGCTAGTATCTGCAATGTTAACAAGCTTTTGTCATTGTTCTGCACTTTATGAAGCATCGTTTATAATATGCACAAATGCAGCATTAAGAAAACCGGGAGTTTAAGCTATTTGTTCTCATACTTGGAACTGTTCAAAACTTGCGTGGTCGTGCATTATCAGAATGAAGCTCAAGAAGGCAGCCTTGTGGACCAGTTAGCATCTGCACATACCTTCAAGACTAAATCAGAAATCTGCATCATCTACATTGATGTCAGAATGAAAAAAAGCAGATGTTTTCTCTAGTTGGGAGTGGTCGCGGCAGGTGGTGCCATTATTTTGTCAAGTAATGTTGTTACAAAGCATATTCAGATTTAAGCTACAGAGAAAACACAGGTTCAACACTTGCAAATAGTACCAAACAATACCCACTGCCAAATGTTATGTCTGATTAAAATTTGAATGCAGATGATCACAGTTTGGCCAGGAAAGCCTGGCTCTCCGAGCGATGCAGCATGCTCTACTCTTTAACTTCGTGTGTTTTATGAGACTATGGCTAGTATGAAAATGCTCGCATTTTTGCTTCCGTTTTACATTTGATTGTGAACCAGTTAATATGAAGTGTTAGAAAAATATTTAGATTTGCAAGTAGTGACTACTTGATTTGAGGACTGAACATTCAAGCATAAGCAATTACTGTGTCTGTCTGTACATATTTAGACTGTGAATTAAAGGACCTATTTGTATACTATATGCAAGTGTAGAAACTGACGTGCCTTCTTTTTTTCATTAAAGCAATCCACCCAGCCCAAGCCAGTGGTCATCCTGTTCCAAGCAGTACTTGCAGTCGTCATTTGAGCAGGGCATGGACTTCTGCCTTTGGAACTTGCCTGAGGACATCATGGGTCCCGTATGTGGGAACGGGTTCCTTGAAGAGGGCGAGCAGTGTGACTGTGGTCCACCAGAGGTGTGTTGTGTGATGCAGTTCATAAGCCTGGGGACTGTACAGATTCAATGCATGTTAGTTTCCATGTGTACAGCTGAGCATTTCAAAAGCTTTTCTGAAATCTATGTGGGTGTAAAACAATTATTTTCTCTCGATTCTATTTAGTACTTGGCATTTGCCCTCTGCTTGGAGTGGCCAATACCAATGATCTTTTAGGCAGGGAGCCACTCAAGTCTATAATTAAAGTCTAAGAAAATCCATTTTGACTAAGATAAAGTAAATCACTGGATTATATTAAGTCCCAGAGGTTCCCAAACTGGGTTCTTCGAACGGCGTTTTAGGGTCCCGTGAGCAGCCAAAACAAATCTGACCCCATCCCTCCTGGAGTGGATTATTACCCTGTTTAATTCATTTGACAATTTGTGTACTTATATTGTTCTCCTTTTTAAGCCGTTTAATTGATTCGTTGCAACAATCATCATGAGGCTGGGAATAAGGAGGTCAGTGTGAGGAAAAAAAATGGGGGAGGGGAAGGCAGAACTTTGGGGTACCTCATGGCACTCTGGGAAAGCAGGTAGAATTCCCCAAGGCCATAAAGTTTGGGAACCCCTGTTCTAGTCATATCGAAGTGAAAGCTATAGTCCGCATCCCATATTTATACTGTAAATGTATGACAGGCCCATATGTACAAAAGCATCTACAGACGTGAGCAGCCTTGTCTAGAACACGGGAACGGCGGCTTCAGGGGCTCTCATGAGCCAGCCAGCGACGTCTAACGCTAGCTGCTGGGTCCGACGTCTAACGGTAGGTGCTGGGCACGTTTGGGCCCAGCAACTACTGTTAGTCGTCGCTGGCTGGCTCCGGAGAGCCCCTGAAGCCGCCGTTCCCGCGTTCCAGACTAAGCTGCTCACCTCTGTACAAAAGAGCACACATGTGCACGCAGAGGTGTGTCTTGTTTTTATGCATGTATTTCTGTGTTCACATCCGCCAAACTCATACAGTACAAATAAGTATGATTAAAAAGTTCTTGCTGGGCTTGTTGGTGCATGAGTGTCAAAATGACAACTGGCAGAGAAGTCTTTTGCACTATTATTCATTCTGACAGTCAAGTATTAAGCCAGTCCATCCATGTTCACATGGGCACCTGGTCAGTGTTGCAGCAAACTACGTAACACGTCTCTTTTCGTAGCTGTTCTCCACTGTATTGATTTTCTTCTTTTTTTTTTCACTTCTTCTTTCTTTTTCTTTTCCTTCTTGCTAATTTTTATAGCACACTTAGTTGTACAGACGGTGCATGGTCGAGAAGTGCTAAGCTAAAGATAATATGAAAATAATTCAGATCATAATAATTGTTCGCTATAAAGGTAACAAAAATCAACAAATCTTGTTTTTTTAAGATTGCAGTCAAGCCAATGGGACTAGGTAATCAGTATGCTTAAAAGGCATTGCGGCCTTCTGAGTCTCCTGAACGTGGTCACATTACAGTGCACTCCTCTTAAACGGAACTTGCAGGGGATCCATCAAAGTGTTCCATTTATCAGAAGTTTCACTTAAGCAAAGTACACATGTTTCATGAAGCACAACTTTATTTAAGTAGTACTAACCCCTACTTATCTACATGGACAGGGAAAAAGCAATCAATTGTGGTTTGCTTGGCATGCTTGAGCTGCTTTTTCACAAAGTAAGTGCCCATGCTTGACAGGCTTGCCAGAAATTCTGGACACCCTTCACACTCAAAATAGCGCTACAAAAGTTCGACTGCTCCTTTAGCTGCACTGTCTGGCACCACTGCACTCGGAATAAGGTCATCGCACTCATCACTGGAGGAGGGTTGGTCTTCGCCTTGTGCTTCAGCAATCAGTTCCTCGAGGCTCTCCTCGCGACAGGTGCTCAAATTCTCATCAATTGCCTCGTACTCCTGCCGCGTAAAAGGGGCAGAGGGGCACTACCTGACTGAATATGGTATCAGCATCGGCGTCGGCAGGGATTTCCTCTTCATGAAGCATTTGTTCTTGTGCTTCAAAGCCTGCATGGTGGAAGCACCTCTGTAGTGTGGTTTCCGGCACTTGTTCCCAGGCATGGGCCAGAATGTGGATTGCCGACAACAAATCTGTGTTGCAGCTCTTTCCATTGTCTGTGCAAAGTTCTGTTCTGTTTGATGTTCTGTGTTACGCCTTGATCCATTGGCTGAATCACAGCTGTTGCATTGGCTTGCAAGAATTCAAGAGTGATTGACTTCAATCCTTCCACCTTGCCATGAGCAGGGCAATTATCCACGATAAAGACAACCTTCCTGCCTTGCTTGGAAAGTCTTGCATCTTCCTCCCGTAGCCAGTTTTCAAAAATTGCCATAGTCATCCATGCTCTTCCCTTAGCATGGTACGTAACGGGAAGGTCTCGAACACCCTTGAAACAACGTGGCTGCTTCGACTTTCCCACTACCAACAGCTATAATTTTATGTCCCCTGCCATGTTTGCACCCACCAGTACAGTAATTCAATCCTTACTGCGTTGTCCTCCTGTACAGGCTTCCCCTTTGAAGGCGAGAGTCTTTGATGGAAGCACCTTGTAAAAAAAAGGCCCATCTCGTCGGCGTTGAAAACGTCCCGCGGCTCATAGTTCCGCAATATTTCCTCTAGCCGCCCTTGTTGCCAGTCAGTGCAAACTTCTCTGTTGACAGCGGCACTCTCCCCTGAGATAGTCTTAAAGACGAGGCCATGGAGCTTCTTAAATCGGCTTAGCCATCCGTCGCTTATGGCAAAATTTTCAATGCCCATTTGCAGCGCTATTTCTCGTGCCTTCTGTTCCAAAATGGGTCTGCTTATGGGGAAATTTGCACTCCTCGCGCGCTCAAACCACAAAAAAAGAACCTTTTCCAGTTCTTCATAAGGTCTCGTCTGCATCCGCATTCATTTTGACGTAAAGGTTCCATTCATGACGGCACATTCAATCGCTTCTTTGTTCTTCGAGATCCGCGAGAGCATCGACTTGGGGATACCGAACTTCTTTGCCACCTCTGTCTTGGACAGGCCGCTTCCATCGAGCTCCTGGAGAATTTGAAGCTTCGTTTCAAGCGGCAGTGCTTGATGCGGCAGGCCGCTTCCATCGAGCTCCTGGAGAATTTGAAGCTTCGTTTCAAGCGGCAGTGCTTGATGCGGCCGTTTCTTCGTGCTCTCCATCATGCTCCGCGTCGGCACACTCGTAGGCCTAACGCACTGCAGCCGCTGGCGCAACAAACGAGACTTGGCTACTGGATTGGCTTGTCCCGACTACGGTGTTGGCCATGAAAATTACGTATTTCATGGTGGCGAGACTAGTTTGGTAGTTGCAACCAAAAAGTCGCCTGTGCAGTATTTAACTTTTGTGCCGTTTAACCGCAGGTAACAAATAAGTGGTGTTTCGATTAACCGAAGAATTTTACTGCTTCACACATAGGAAACCAACCAAATAATATTATTTAGTTCCATTTATTGGCAATTTCCGTTTAACGGAGTTTCGTTTATTGAGAGTCCACTGTAATAGATGGGTCAAATTGACTGATGTTAAGCAATAACGCAAGTTGACTGTAGCCGCACAACTAGTTTTCCCATAGTGGCTGCACGTAAGTTTCGCTAATCTGTGCTTGTTAGTCCAAAATCATTACTTAATTAGCTCAGTTAGTCCAAAATTATTACTTAATTAGTTTCATAGAACTGTCATTGCAACGAGTTGACATTGAAAAATAAGCAGTGTAAAAAATAATCTTGTATTCTTTTTATCCTTGGCTTGCAGTTCTGCAAAAATCCATGTTGTGAAGCATCGACTTGCAAGTTCAAAGGAAATGCTGCATGTGCTATTGGAGCTTGCTGTGACATTTCTACATGCCAGGTAAATTTTTTCATACAGTTTTTCATGCGCAAAATCTGAGGTGATGGTTCATAATTCCTGCTGTTAATTAAAGTTTCACGAATTTTTCTTCAATGTTAGTAGTTTGTATCTTTAATTGTCATTTAAATAATTTGCATGGGAAACAAAGTGCCACTGTAATATTGTATTTCTGACTGAAGTTTTCAGTGTATGTGCAATGTGCATTTTTTTTTTTTTTAGGTCGTGAAGGCTGCCACACTGTGTCGAGATGCCATAACAGAGTGTGACCTGCCAGAATACTGTGACGGGGTTTCAGAGTTCTGTCCCGTGGATGTTTTTGTGCAAGATGGAACAGAATGTGGAGGTGGCAAGGTAGGAAACTGAATGCACAAATAAGCTTTCCTGAATCTTTTTGCTTCCATTTGCTTCTGTGAGGATCTCTTTGAAGTCGCGTCTTAAGTGTAAGATTTATTTTTTCACTCTCGGGGTGTGGCGAGAAAGTTGGTGCCTGTCTTGAACTTCATACAACTAAAAAATTAGGCATTTGTTTGAGTGAAACAAGGTTTGTTGTGGATCAGAGGGATCAAGCTTTTTTTCTGCTGTGCAGGCAACAAAAGACAGCATATTCCTGGAATTGCATCATTGCTTAGCATGAGTGTGCATGCTCAAATAGCCTCCTGGGAAGGTATTCTGTAACAGTCCACCTAGTGGACATGTCCATTTCGTATGCTATGAAGTGCTGATTGGACTGTGGCGCCTGCCACCTGCGGACGCCAACTTCCCAGCCAATCAAAACTTCAATTGCAGACGGTTGGACTTTTACAGGCTACCTCCCCTGGTATGAACTGTGGTAGCTCTGATTTGACATGATAGTTTTTTCTCAAGGGTCTGAGCAAAGGAACAAGTTTTTTGAACCAAGCAGAAAACCCTGAATGACTGTAGTGCATGCAGAGATCAAAAGAAGATTGCAGTATATATAAAAGATAAGACAAACCGGAGGCATGAATTAGAGATGTTCTTGTGAATGTTTCACTACAGTTTGTATAAAATTTATGTGATGATACCCCTAAATGTTTGAGCAAGCAAGCTTGTGGACATGTTATGGCCTATGTAGAATTTATCTGCGTGCATTGTAAAACAGGTTACACCAAAGCCAATTTATTACTCTGCAGCTTATTTGGATTTAAAAATATACTGCTTTCCTTTTTCTTTACAACCTGTATATATAAATGTTCTAATGAGGCATCTCAAGATTTAAATATTTTTGTAATTTCGTGTTAATACATGTTAGACATGTGAGGACTTTTGTAATGCTGTACATTTCAAAATGTTGTGACGGAGTAACACTTACAGTACTCTGAGCGGGTGCACCCAGGAAGAAAAAGAATAGCCAAAATTCCTATTGCTGAATTAGAAGAAGAATCTCAATTATATACTGTAAGCACTGGCACTGTGTTTTGTAATAGTTGAATTGCTTCAAGAAAGTTTGATGTCAAAAAAGAGTAAAATTTTCAAAAAGAAAGATGTTGGCACTTTTAAGTTTTTGTGTACAAATTACATCTTTAATTCTCAGTATACCCATTAATCATTAAAAAATGTTTGAGTCAGGTAAACATTTAGATAGGCCAGGTTAATCATGCTCCATTACCCCACAAATCTGTTACGTATTCTGCTAAGAGCAAAATTATTGTTGCCAACATATGTGATCATGCCACTTCAGTGGCTTCTATGCTGGTGCTTGTCTACTCTGCGTGTGCTTTCTCTGCTGCAGCTATACCTCTAAAGTCAGGATTTCCAAGTCAATCCAGTACTGGGCTGCATACATAGTACATAGCTCCCCTTGGGCAGAACTGTGGACATTTCAGCGAAGTAGGAAACTCAGAATAATGAATGGCAAAGCTGCCCTTGTTGCCTTGTGGAGCGTTGCAAACTGCCAGATTTTGCAGGAGTGTCCCATTTTTTATGAAAATGTCCCAACTCCCTATCTGATCCTGTTAAAACTAAACACGTCTATCTCAAACTCAGGCATGGTGAGACTCTTTAGCTTTATCTCCCCTCACAAATGTGTGTGTGCCGCAAAGATATCAAACAGCATGCGACTTGGAACTACCAAATACTGTGTCTCAACTTTGCAATGACTTCTTACTTTCTTTGTGTGCAACGTCTCACTGAATAGAGTGTTCACATTTGTAAAGAGCTTGTCAAGGCACAGCAGAATCAAATAAGTGTGTAAAATTTCGGTCGGACTGTGACAAATTTCACGGTCATTAAGAAGGATCTCATCATACAGTATTACAGGCAAGAAAGAGCCAATAGCCCCCCCCCTGTCCGGAGGAGAGTTGGCAACCCTATGTGGGCTGCATGGCGACATGTTTGAGGCCCTTGCTTTGGAGATTTATAGGGCTGAATTGTTTCTCAAATATGTTGGCAGTGAAAGCCTCTGGCGTTGCATGACCAACTGTTTTTCGTGCAGGCCTACTGCTTTGGTAAGCAATGCCGCTCTCACGATGACCAATGCCAGCTACTGTGGGGTTCCAGTGGACGTATGGCTGACCAGCGGTGTTTTGAACGCAATGATGACGGTGAAGTAAATGCAAATTGTGGATACAATCGCCTGAACAAGACATACAAGAAATGCAACAAGGAGTGAGTGCCACTGCACAGATACTTCAGCTTTTTGGGTGGCTTAGAATATGGCAACACAGTTTAGTGCTAGCTGGTATTTGTACGAACGAGTTATCCTTAAGTGAGACCGGTGACGGTCTCACCCGCGAGCTGTGCACAAGAACACCTGCGTTGTTGTCTGGCTGCTTCTGCGAACTGGATCCCTCAGTGCGTGCACGTTTGGAGACGCTGGCCTGGCTCATAGTTCCTTACCGCGATACACCGCGTCGTTGTACCGCTGGCACCAGACTAGCGGTATGATACGTAGTGCCACACGAACACTTAGGTAGACGTGAGCAGATCAAAGAGCAAGATCGCGCACTAGAATGTGGTAGAAAATAACATAGTTTTGTTCTCTGCTCGCGCGACTGCAAGACGTGGGAACAAGCAGATGAAACAGAAGTACACCACTCTTTCTATGGTACAAAGTAAAGCAAAGACATGCAGGCATTAGGTTTGTGTGTTTTATTATTTCCCTAAACTTTGATTGATCTATTGAAGCAACAGATCAAACAAATAACTGCTGTTGCCTTGAATAATTCTCAGTCACATTTCACTGTGAGTGACGTCGCAGCACTGTGAGCTACGCAGGCGCACTTGTGGGAATGATGTCGACTCTCTGGCTGAGAGCGCGGCACCCATGAGGAGAAGGGTGCACAGTGTTAGGTTTGAAATTTCAGCTGTCTTTGCGGACACGATCGTTAGCGTGCATTGTATGCACTGCGCTTGTCAGCTCACAATAGGCCAGACCTGGTGAGGGGCCCTTTAAACCTTTCAGTAACTTAAGTCTGAAACAAAGAGGCCTCTTAGTGATGACAGCCTGTTAGCAATACACCCAGAGCATTTTCCTGCTCAGTCCAGCACTTCCTTTATGCCAAACCCACGGAATGACACAAGTAACTGACACTTTCTTGCAAAACGCTGAACAGTAGTGACAAGCCAGGCTATCGCAGTTCCTGCCAGGCAGCACACATATGCACTGTGCATGAGCCTCGTGAATTGTACAGAGCAAAGTGGTAACCTCCTCCTGCCATTTTCTCTGCACTTTTCCCTCGTTATCATAAATGACATCGGGCATAAGTAGAACAACTTGCTCAGACACTGGAGCAATTAGTTGTCATTGTAGCCACTGACAGAGGCAACAGAATCCAGCTGTATGATGAGTGGAAGCTGAGGTGCAGTGATAGTGTCAAGGAAACCCTGAAGTATTTGCATCAAAGCGAATATGTCGTGTTCTGTCTGCCTACACTTGCATGGGTGGTGAAACTGCACATAAATGTTAATTGAGGATAGTAAAGTGAGGAATGAAATTCATTTTCACTTTATCACTTTCACTTTTATCAATCTTTCACTTTATCAGAACCACAAGTATATGAGTTTAAAGAAGGGTGTGATACTGCAGTGTAATGCTGCATGAAATATACAAAAACAAACATGCAACAGACACAAAATACACAGCACAGCTAAGCAAGAACATGTGATTCTTGTATCTCGTTTTTTCATGCTTCTTTTGTAACTTCTCCTACTTATGTGTCTTCTTTAGCAGGCAAGCCTGCTTGCCTTCCTTATTTAAAGCATATTTCAGAAGTGTACCTGTTCCTCACTTTAGTTCAGATCTTTTCATTGTTACGCAGCCAGAATAGCTCGATATCCCTGCTTAGTACTATTAAAGAAACTGCTAGAAAAACATTCTACAGTGTAGACCGCTTATAATGTGAGTCGCCGGAGTCGCGAATATCCACACTATAAGCGGTACCGTGCTATAACCAAAACAACTATTTTATTGCGATAATGGACACTCCAGGCGCATTTCTGCCGTCGCTGTCACCATGCTCTAGGTTCCGTATTCGCTTACTAAATAAATTAACAATCACGGTGTCACACGCGCACAAGCAAACATGAACACATCTCGCTCGTTGACTGCGGAAACAAACTGTCAAAACGCTCGAGTGACGAAGCACAGCGAGCGAATTGACCTTCGTGCTATCATGCCTCTCGCTTCAACGCGACCTATAAGCGGCGAAAACACGGCGCGCAGCGGACTGCCAAGGCGATCGTATCGCTGAAGTGGATCGTCGCAGATTACGTCCTGCTTCAGTCCACTGAAATCGTTCCGCATTGCTTTGCTGGCAAAAATCCTCTCCTTCTGTTTGCGCCAGTCCCGAACGCAAGTTTCGGACTCTTCAAACGCCCGTGATGCGGCCTGATTTCCGTCCGTCTCCGCACACATTATCACTTTCCTTTTAAATGCGACATCATGATGAACTCGGTACTTCATGCTGCCTAAGCACGTGTACTGCAGCACATATGGAGGAAGCTACGGTAGCTATAGGCTCGAGAGTAGCTAGGCTCGACGCGCGTGCGAAGCGGCCATTTTGAAATGCCGACGGCTATATGGTAACGCAGATTTAGGGTTGTACTCGATTCTAACGCGCACGCAATTTTTGAACCTGTTCTATCGGAAAAAGTGCACGTTAGATTTGAGTAAATACGGTATTTGTGGCTTGAGGGGAGCGCTTCCGTCTAGGTTGACTGCCGAACTTCTGCAGGCAGCCGCACTGTAACCGGTATTTCGTGTCCCGCAACTGCACTATAAGTGATACGCGTATACATAGAGTGCTATGGGAAAATTAACGGGAGTCTGAAAAGGCCGTATTATATCCGGTCCTGCACTATAAGCAGTTATGTTAAAAGTGATCTATACTGTATTATGCATATTCAGTTTGGCTACAGAAAGCAGCATGTGCACACCTGTAAAGTTCTGTGTGCATTGCACTGTACACTAGTGTAGCAGTACATGCAGTGGTATTTTGACTGTAAGCAAGATATGAAACAAAGGTGGTTTCTTTTTTTTTTTTCTTTTCAGGGATGTGATGTGTGGCACACTCCACTGCGTGCACCTGAATGAACGGCTAGAGTTCGGCATAGAGTCTGCAGCTGTCCAGTCCAAATTTTACATAGATGAAAATGATAAACGGTTTACATGCCGATCTGCAATTGTGGACTTGGGCCTATTCACAGCTGATGTTGGCCAGTCACCAAACGGTGCAAAGTGTGGCACCAACAAGGTTTGTTTACTTGGTCATGTATTCTTCTGCATTATTGTGTGAAGAAACAAATGCCAAGCTCCTCTTTCTTTCTGACATTTGTCTGAGAAATAGAAGTAATGATTGAATGCATGTTTCCTGTAGCTCTTTTCTTCTTCAGTAATACATTCACTGTTACAAAAATTCACTCTTCAGTCTCACCTTGGCATTCATTACAAAATGAGTTTCGAAGTGTAGCTGGTAAATTAATAATGCATGAAAACAGCTCACAAATAGCCCCTAAAGAGAGCTTGTAAAGAAGAAAATTATATTTAAGCAAGCAGCAGTGCATGATAAGTAAGCTCAGGTAGGTCACATACTAATCACTTTTTTTTTATTTCATACATTTAGAAAACATTTGCTTTTGCTTTCACATTGTGTGTTTTATAGCATCCAAACAGCCACCATTACTGTTATACTACAGTTAAACCCTGGATCTAACGAAATTGACAAATTCCTGAAAAACTTCGTCTGAAAGAGGATTTCGTTATATGCAGGTTCAGCACGAAAATTCGAAAAAGAAACGCTTACCGTATGTACTATCGCTCAAGATTTACTCCCAATAACTAAAGTTGCAATGAACAAAAAAAGTCCCAGTTTCACCCGAAATGTGATGTATCGATTGCGACAGCAAATTAGCAGACAGCTATACGAAGTAGGGATAGTACAGTGAAACCTCGTTAACACATACCCGCGTAATTGCAGTTTAAACGTAGTCGCGAAGATTCCCCACCCAGCCCCCATTGAACCCAATATATTGGCTGTCCTGACCGCTTAAGCCATAGTCGCTCATTGCCCACCAAACGGTTAGTGCGTACTATTTTTCTTGTTCTACATGCACAGGCACAAAATCGGCAAAATCTCATGTGCGCAGACGTTCGATTCTCGAGTTGCGACGCCCAGATGACAGTCGCCAGCTATAGTGCACTTACAACATGGCCACCATGATGTATTTCCTGCTCGTACAGCTGTTGCCGATTGCCGCGCACAAAAGCATGGCCTTCGAGATAAGTTCCCGGTAACGCGGAGAAGCTGCCGGTAGGGGATGCGAATTCGCTGTCGACGTCGGAGTAGTAACCGCGCAGAAGCACATTTTATTGCGAAGCGCATTTGTGCCGTCACCGTGGACGTTGCTTTGAGGTTCCGTGTAAAGTCCAAACACGGCAACATCGTCGCTGCGCGGTACGCTGTATGTGCGAGTGAAACCTTGCGGGGGTCAACCGACTCAGTAACAAAATATTGGCGCTGCCAGTGCGTTGAAAAAAAAAAAAAAGTTTTTTTTTTCCTTCGGCAACATCAACAGGAAGAGGAGAGTGCCGGCTTGGCGGGCTGGGGCAGCTGCAGCAAGCGGCGGGATCAGGTTTGAATGAAGGGAGGGGGAAAGGTCACGCCCGCGGCAGCAGGATCGCCGGGTTGAGGGATGCAGGCCCGCGTCGCACACGCACGCACAGGTGCGCTCGCTCTCGCCTCGCAGTCGCCGTGAATTCGAGCGCGTCAAGTGCGATGCCTCCGCTTCGCATTTCGTCGCGGCGGAGAAGGTGCTTCCGGTTGCTGCTCGCGCAAAAATGACAAAGTTTTGGGCGAAATCTCTAGGTTGTCGGCGGGGTTGATAGGTTGATACCACCTGCGGTTGTCACCACCTGCGGCAAGTTGCTTTTTTGTCCACTGTCATTTTCCGTTTATTTTATCATTTCTGCATTTGAATTTTTTTTTTTCATTTACCCTGCGCTTTTCTTGTTTTTTTTGCATGTTGGTTTCATATGATTGTGACTAAAAAAAAAACTGGAGCAATTCTATTCCTCTCAGCTGGATTAGTTGTAACAGGTGGACGATACATGTGTAGCAAATTGCAATGTTGAATTAGTTATTCATTTTTGCTAATTAACATTTAATTATTTATGAAACATTCAACAGCTGGTGCTTTGTAGTTGGGCAGTAATGAAGTTGTGTCCACATTGCAAAAATCCTGGAACTAGTACTAGTGTTAAAATGTCTGTCATACATTAATATTTCACTGATTTTCCCTGAAAATTTTCCTCACATACTGTAGGGCAACACTAAGTGGAATGCTAATGTAATGCATGAGGTTTTGGGGACAGATAGTTGCAAACTGCTGCTATTTATTTATTACATACCTGCTTCGCCCTAGCAGGCATTACAGCAGGGGGTACATAACAAAAAGAAATACAAACCAATAATATCACATACATAAAGCACAGTAAAAAATCATGTACCGTTTTCAATACTAACAATATCAGTCAAAAGAGCATTCCATTCACTTATTGATCGCAAAAGAAAAGAATACCGAGCGACATCATCCCCAAAAGAAAACTCGCATACTTTCAACGCATAGTCTCTTCGAGGTATTAGATGGTGACTTAATGTGCTTTTCTCTGTCAATCCCCGTTTTAACATAATAGACATTGTGAAAAAATTTCAACCTAAGATTTTATCGGCAGTCTTTTAATGCTTGCCACGATAATTTATTTTTACTTTCTGCCACACTCGGTTTCCTGCTATAATTATTAAGCACAAACCTCACTGCCTTATCTTGCACTTTTTCAAGCTTCTCCCTGAGATTGGCCATGTATGGATCCCAACAGATGCATCCATATTCAAGTAAACTGCGAGCACGAGTGAAATACAATTGTTCTTTGTGTCGGGTAATTGACTGAAGTTACGGTATAAAAAACCCAACAAACCCATTGCCTTATTTCTGATGTGTTTAATGTGCCTATTCCACCTTAAGTCAGACATGATTAACATTCTCAGATATTTATATTTGTCAGCCTTCTTTAGGGCCAGGATTTCAGCTGAATGTACATGTAACTCATTATTGCACAGCTTCAATTCTGTATTTTCAACATGTGCCCTGAAGTAATTAATTAAAAAGTTAGAAAAACATAAATTATCTAATTGAACATAGCTACTTGTCATGAAAATATATTCTGATGCTTCAACTAATCCACCTGAAGAAACAAAATTGCGCTGCCTGCTACAAGGGGTATTTAAGCCAATATACTTGTATGAGTTCCTGTTCTAATTCTGATATGACTATCTTGTACAAAGAAATCTATTGTGTTTGTGTCAAATTGTATTGACAAAATGAATTCTCTTGCTACCTTGCAGGCTTGTATGAACCAAAAGTGTGTTCCGCTTGAAAAACTATATGGCATCAAATGCCCTTATGACTGTTACAATAACGGGGTAAGTTGCTAGTCTTTCTTTTCATATTAATGCTTTAATTTTGTGTCCATATTGATATTTGTCAATATGTATTGTACTGGTAGGTGAGCATAACTCTTGTTTTTGCAGAAGTTATAAACTGCACAAAATATCTGTGCAGGTGATGTGTAATGTTCGTTAAGTTGTGCTTAAGGAACAAAAGTCCAGCTGCTGCTGAGCATGAAATGACAGCTTCAATTCTTAGGTCATTGTGGTTGTTTTATTCTTTGGGTGAAAACTGCCATACTCCATTTCACTGCTGCCCAAGTGCACAAAAATTTGTCTGTTGGTGCTATCATTACTATACTCTATTCAGTCTCATGGGTCATGAGATTTTGCATTCGTTGGCTTTGGGGTATATTTTTCCATATAACAGAGGTTAAATAACAGATGTGATGCTGTTAACCAACAAATTTCAGTGAACCTTTGAAAAGTCTGGTCAAGTTGATAAATATTGCATGTCTAAACTATCATGCATCAGTTCTTTTGTTTTTTCATCATTTTACTTGCATTAAGTGCCATACTGTCTCAGAATGAGTAGGACTTGTTGTTGGCCTCGTTGGTACAGATTCATCGTGGTAGAAATGTCACAACAGAACAGGTGCATGGGAGCGTTATCTTAGGACATTTCCACAGCTCAAACCTCCTAAAGTTATTGCCACTTTTCAAATGGCATTTTTTGGCTACATATATGTACACCCGTGAGCAAAAGTATATGGACTAGGGGTTGCGCGATAAAGCCGAGTTTTTCCTCTGCCTGTGAACAGAACTTGACATTGGGGACTGCAGTCCAAACTTGGCATTGCGAACTTCTCAGTGTACCGATTAATTCCAGTTTATGGTTGTTAATTACTAAGAAATTCAGTTATTCAGTGACCCTGTGGTCAGTATACTTTTGCTCACGGGTGTACATTGAACCTACAATGTAATGAAGTAACTGCTGCTCACTATGTAGAGAGCCCCGAGTATTTCTTTCTTTGCATTCATTGCCTGAAGCTGTAATTCTTTCACATGATGGAATCCACAGTATAAAATGTGAAATGTGCAAGCTAAGTAATATGCTGTCATAAGTGTAATTATTATATCTGTGTGAATATTTAAACAGGGTGCAGGTTTGGGCTAGTTGCTTGGACATATTTAAATTAACTCATCTCTGGTGTTCAAGCTTTACGTTTACGCTGTTAGTCTAAATGTTTCAGATTTTCATTTAAGTAGAAATGGAATACAGTGGAATCTCGATGATACGAATCTCACGGGGTCACGAAAAATATTCGTATCATCGAAACACTAATCAAAACTAGCTAAATTATGGGGGGATGCGGGGATCAGATCGCGAAAATCGCGAGAAAAATCGATTTTTGAAAACCACGCGTTTCGGTATCTACAATGCCTAATCTACGCTGTATCAAAATGGTTTGGCTGAAAACGCCCTAAAAGTGGCCGAAAAAAATTAATTCGTCAGTGCGCAAGGGCGAGGAAACAGCTTTAAATCGCGCAAAATCACCGCAGTTCATGGAGACATATCTCGTATTTCCCACCACCGAGCGCCGCCATCTTGGTACCGTTCGAAAGCTCAAAGTTTCGCCGTTCTGCTTCTCAATTCGTCCGTCGTCGCCATCTTGTAACAAACGCACAAACACAAAAGAAGCGCGGGTCTGCACTAGGTAGTCACACGGGCCCTCCGATGAAAGCGGGCCTCCGATTGGCTACCGTGCTGAAAGGCGTCTCTCCATTGGTTGCTGCTGTGGCAGGGGCACGATGGCAACCGCAGTTGTCTGCTTCGTAAACCACACCGACGTCTTCACTTGACACACAGAATTCAGATTACTGAGAGCTCCCAGGTTAGTGATGGATCGTCGCTCGTTGGAGAAGAAATTTTGGACCAAGCACGCCTTCGGAATACGGAAGCGCAAGCCTCCTACGGCAACAAAAATACGGCTATTAGCGGGAGAAGCGGAGGAGCACCCGACTGAACATGCCGCGCTACCTTGCACCGTGGATTACGTGCCACGCTATCTTGCACCGTGTGACTCCAGCAGCGAAACCGACAATCGCGCTGTGCCATCGGCACCGATAATGCAGTCGACGAAAGACGCGCCAACGGAGGCTCCCACGCCTCTGCGTACGGTCTGCGCGAATTATCCGAGATCATATCTAAGTAGACCTAGCTCGCTGCGACTAGGCAAAATGGCGCAAACACAAAGACCGCGGCCCGAAGCACAGCAGCCACTCCATCCGATGGGCCTCCGAAAAGGAGGAAAAGCACAAAAGCAACAAAAGCGCCACCGCTTCAAACTCTTCGCGCCCAGTCGCGGCCTCCGCACTGTCCGGCGCCGCGTCCATGCGTCCGCACCAAAAGAGAAAGGGAGAAAGCGCGTGACTGCGTGCTGTTCTTTCGCGGCCATCGGTGGGGCAATGTTTGTTCGTATCAAACGACGCGGATCGAAAGTCGATTCGTAACAACCGTTCTCTAGCACGTTGCAAAGTATGGGGCTCGGCCGGGACCACGGAAAAATTCGTATCATCCGGAAATTCGTATTAGCCGTGATTGTATCATCGAGATTCCACTGTACTTCTTTTAAGTAATGTGTTTGATTTAATAATGTAATGTGCTCGTTTTATTTGAACATTCAGTTATGAATGAAAAGGGTGGTGGCTGTCTACTGGTCGTATAAGTGCCTGTTTTTATGTGAGCCTTTGCAGGAACACTTCACCACATATTACAGCCCTAATGCCTTGTTCGGAGATGCATTTACCAAGTGAATTGTGGAGCAGTTTTTTTTTTTTTTCGTTTAATGATTATCTTAATTGGTGCAGAGTTCCCTTACTAAATCTTGCCATATTTGCATCATCAGTCTACAATGTTGTTATAATTAGTCCCTCTGCTGAGGGATATGAATGTTAATTTTTAATCTTGCGTTACTAGATGACCGGACTGACATTAATGTACGTCTAGCTGTATTCACATTGTTTTGTACAGTTACTTCTATCATAATCCTTAAAATTTTGGCAATCTTCTTCCCTTTCTCAATTTATAGGCCGTGTTGTTTGTAAAAGGTAATTGTTTGTATTGAAGAACATAAAGCAGGGTTCTTGCCCCATTTTTTCTCTCCATCTTTCCGAAAGGTCTACCCTTTGAAATGAAGTAATATTTGTTATTTGGTTTGGTATTTTAAGCTCGCACTTTATGAATATTCACTTGATTGAACTTTCTTATTTGTTAATTCCCCCCTCCAGTGATTATCCTTGAGTGAAGTAGTTACTGTGCGAGAAAAGCGGTGGTGACCAGGATGATGTGTTGTCCTGTGTAGGTTTGCAACAGCCGTGGGAACTGCCATTGCATGGTGGGTTACGCACCTCCATACTGCAATTATCCAGGGCCTGGTGGCAGTTCGGACAGTGGTCCTGCATCAGACCCCTCAGGTATACCCACAGGCTTACATGCTGGCATAAAGCTTACGAGCACAGTTGCCCTATGGCTGAAGCTGAAGAAGTGCTTTTACAGTAGGATGTGCTAGTGCTCTTATTTCCCCAATGAAATTTACATTTGTACCTAAACCTTAATGATGTTGGAAACCTGGGTTGGAATAACATGAATATTTTCTACTTGTACTATTGCCCTTCCTCACTGACTTGAGCGCTGTCAAGCTGCCATTAAAGGAGTATTGGTCATTCAGTGCACCGGATCATAAGTGAAATTAAAACAGAATTGGAAATTTGTTGAATTTTACCTGTTCTGCTTAGTGACTTGTTGAGTGCATGCAGCATGGCAGCTACAGTACATAGCAGGATGTGGTCCTGCAACATGGACGCATGTACTATCACGAGAATGGTTCAAGACCACAACTGCAGTGAAAACTTTTGAGCAGGCCACAGTCATGAACATTCATCTTTGTTATGCATCATAGAACTGAAGCATGTTTGCTGAGCAGGTTAATATCTCTCAAACTTGGATCAACTTGCCTGACTATATGAAGTTACAGCATAGTGCCATAAGAGTTGAGTGCCAGAACCTAACTTTAAATGCAGTGTTGACATTATTGTTCTATGGTAATATTTAAAACAAATAGTATAATGTGCAAGCCTTGTTTGTATGCTGCATTCAGCATCTGACTGCCACCTAAACTATTCTTTGTGTTGTCATTGTTGGTGCAGGTCGAATTTTATTTTATTTTCTTAGCTGTTTACGGGTACCAACAATGAATGCACGTTCAGGATTGCATCCTGAGGCAGCCACCATTTGCCCAGGCAAGCCACATCAAGTGGATGTTGTGCAATTAACACCAGTGTAAAATGCTTTATGCCAACATTAATATCAAATTTAATAAATGCTCATACAATACATCTTGTTTAGCACCAGTTTTGAAAAATACAGATTAATAATGTGCTATGAAATGCATTGCTGCTTCAGTTCAGTTTTCTTTACTGCGTTTTCCCATCCATGACTTCTTTCTGAGCTACTTTATTACTTGTGCAAATCATTAATAATTATGAGTACTCATATATTGCACTGGCATAAAATACTCAATTTTGAGTGAATAACAACAATAAAGGAATAATGTTTTAAGCAATTACTCAAAACAAGCATTTCTTATTTTAACTTTTCTTTGCTGTATTTTTGTAATTTTCACTTGCGTATATGGCCATCATTTACAACAGCTTGACAGGCATCCAACAAATGGCTACAAATGGCTACAAATGGCTAAGATGACACTTCTAAAATGGGTACAAGACAGCAACTAATTTAATATGCTAGGTCAATCTTTCTTTTGTTGGTAATCGTTTAGTACTGCCTCATTTCAGACATGAATTTCAGCCAAATTGCTCAAGGGAACCTTAATTGATGTTTTGGCTCTCTACAGTATCTTTACAAAACAGCCTAGTCTCAGTCGACAGTAGTCCGTTGTGATTATTCAATTTTCACTGGCAGCTACCAACACGTTTCTTCAATTTAGCACAGACAAGGCAATAAAAGTGTAGCAGCAGGAATGTACCATTCCAAAGTCTTGTATGTACTTTTGAGAGGCAGCTGAAGCTCTTACCTAATGGCAATGATTTAGAGGTTTGAGCTCCTTTATTGCATTGCTGTGCCAATCGACTAAGTTTTCTCTACAGTGACACAACAGCCAAATTATGAAAATGTATATACATTGAAATCCACTATGTCACAGTCACATGTCAGCGTTAAAGGGCCCTAAACCACCTAGAGGTCGAAATTTAGTTGTGTTGCAGTTGTGCAAGAGTCTACAACGAATACATAGCTGCGAGAATTTTTCGAAGTGGTGCCGTAATAGCGGAGTTACACGCATTTGATGATCAAAACACAGCTCTCACTCGTTTCGCTATTTCCTTCGTTACTCTCCTCGTCGGCGAGTCTCTCCTCCTCGCCGAACGCTCCTCCAAATGTCACGTGACATACATCATCACCAACGTCTTCTCAAACCACTCTCCGCTTTAAGGCACGTCTAGCTTTAAGGCAGGCTAGCGGCAAATATACTGACGGTGAACCAACCTCCAGTGCTGTAGAACGTCTGCCACGCGAGAGGTGTCCACACTATACGGCAGTTCGGCAGGCGCACCGCCCGCTGCACTATTGACTGGCCAATCAACGATGCGCGAAGCTGTGCACCTCTGCCGCCGGCGACGAAAACATCGGCTGCAGCTTCTGTTTCGAAACAAAATTATTTCTGCTGGATAAAGCGATGCATAGATTGTAGATTTTATGAAAAAGAATATCCGCTGTCAAATGTTTAAGATGAGCGAGAGCTCCAATACTTGTCGAGCTCAGCTGCAGCGCACGGCTACCGATGGGAGACGACCGGCTCGGCTGGGCTCGCATCGCAGCGGAAAGCACTCCTAATATCAGCATATTTTTCTTCTTTGTGTACAATTATTGCGAAGAGCTACAACAACCATAAGAAAATATTGCGGCTCGTGAGCGTCGGTAATTCATTTACCGTCAGACTCTGTTCGCCGTCAGACTCTGTTCGCACGGCTAATCAGACCGCTAAGCACGACTGTGCTGGAACGAGAGCGATTTGGCACTTTCGTTGTGGGCTGTAATTACCGATTCGCAAGCACGCACAAGCGAGCAACACGGCGAGTAAGAGCAGGGAGCGCGCATAGCTAGCTGCTAGTAAAGTAGCTGTTAGCAGACAAACCGGAAGTCGTAGGTTCTTGTTCGACCAATGGGCATCGTCACTGATGCTGACATCATGAGATCCACCCTGCTGACATCGTGACGACCGCTGGGGATACAGGAAAGGCCAGGAGAGGAAGCCGGCATTGTTTTTTTTATTTTATGGCGTGCCTGCGGCGCGTAGTGCTGCAGCGTTTGGCATCATTGATCCTGACGGGATTCTGAACTCGATGCGCGTGTTTACTTGAAATGTTCAAAAAATATCTGAGGTGGTTTAGGGGCCCTTTAAGGTTGCAGCGGAAAATTAAAATATGGAAGTTTGGCTTTCATTTTTTCTTCTAATAAGCAGCCTCATACCATAATATTAGAGTTCTGAAAAAGTACTTTATCATTCTAAACTGATTTAGTGTTTCTCTTCAGTGTCACTTTAGCGAACCGTCCTCATCACTGCCAATAAGACAGTCAGCTAGCAAACCCTTGATGGCACCTCCTTAATTGCACCATCTTGCTGATATCAGTAGTGAGCTGCACATGTTGATATTCGATCTGAGCGACCTGTGTGTAGACGGTATTAGCGAGAGCTTCCACACCCTACATTTTCATTGTTTGCTGAGCAGTATGCTACCAGATTCCAAGTACTGAATCCTGCTAACTATACGTCTATATTAGATAGTGGTGAGTCGGTTGACTGACACATACTGCTCTTGTTTTCTTTCAGCTGGTTACAGTTTTATGGTGTCCATGTACATAATTTTCCTGTGCATCGTGCCTCTGGCTGTGATCACCAGTTTCTCCATCTACTACTTCCGGCGTCATCTGAAGACGTGGTGGATGACAAAGGCTCGCAAGGCAGCAATAAAGTAGGTCACCTGTTTATTGCCACATTGCATTATCTATCCTAGAGTGATTTGATAACACTGTTGGACACGTGGTATGTTCAGGAACTGAATTCAGGAACTCTGGAACTGAATGGCAAATGACTACGAAACGTCTGCGAAGTCACAGAGGAAATTCTAAAATAGACCACATGCACCATAGTATTCTAAGGTTAATGTTCTCATACATAGCAATTGAGCTTACACAATGTTTGCTCAAATGTATTAGTGCTGTGATCTGACAGTCTTCTGCTGTAAGGCAAAAAAAATTTCTTTGTGGTGACATTTTCACATTTGTACCACACAGATTGCTCCAGATTACAAGGAGTGCACCCAATATTTATCTCCAGTCCCTTTCAGGCTTAGCTAGGAGCAGATGTGCATTGAAATTTATTGGTGCTTTCTTGAGGATGTGTGTGCCTGCAGCCACAAATGTGGAGGCACTCTCACAACAATAAAGTTGTAGAACAGAGCAACTTGAAACAGGTCACAATGTAGGCACAATAAATGTGCTGAGGTTTTACAAGAAAGCATTAATTGTGCACTGTTTTAGCCTTGTCCAATGCTGTCTCTCTCTTTCCCCAGGAGTCGTGCCCAGCAGGTGGGCCTTGACCGGCGTGGGGGTCGGCCCCTGTCCAAGTTCAGCATTGATGCTGAGGCTATCAAGGCACTCAACATCTCGGGCCCAGTAACCCAGCACATGGCTCCGCAGGAGCCACTAGTACCCAGCGCGCCACCATTGCCACCATCACAGCACCAGAAGCCACACCGCAGTGTGAGCCGTGAGCGTGGAAGTTTTCGCAGCGTGGACATCTCTGGACCTGTGCTGCAGAGCTCAAGCAATAGCCACATAGCTCCAACCCGGCCAGCACCTGCCAGACCTGCACCTGCCCGGCCTGCCCCAGGGCGCCCTGTGAGCGTCCAGCGTGCACCCTCCTGTCCATCACAGGTTGGTATTTTCACCACAGGCTGCGGTATGAGTGTATTTCACAATAGCGAAACAGGCAAAAGAGCTTTCTTGGAGGAATGCTTTTATACTGTAAACTTCCGTTAATTGAACTGCAGTTAATTTGATTTTTACGGCTAATTCGATCCTGTCTGAAAGTCCTGGCCGACCGGCACCCTACATTTCTATGAGACCAAACCTTATTATTTCAAACCTGAATTTAGCCTTCACCTGATAATTGTAACTTGGCTGGGCATAACACATGCGCACGATCCCTATGGGGATCTCAGTGGTGACTTCAATAGCGGCAGAGTTCGTCTCAGCAACGCATAGGGTACAGGGAATGCGTCGACCACGCGTCATCTCTTATCGAAAACGCCAATTTTCGGCCATCCTAGGGAAGATATTAAAGCGAAAACAGTAGCTCACTATGAATTATTACAGTATTTACCCGATAGTAGTGTGCAATTTTTTTTTAAATTCATCCTGAAATTGCTTGGGCCAGTGCTATCCAATAAGAAACCAAAACTGCATGCACGGCATTTGTATGGTTAGAGTGTACTAGAACTTTCTTGAGTCGCGCAACCGCAGCTCTCCACCTGATGCGTTTTGTGTCGCCAGTAGTGGTGGTGTGGCGCTGCAGTCAGTAACTAATGAAGGTGCATCGCGGGGAAGGTCATTGCACACTGGGGCACGCCCAGTCTGAAATGCGCATCAGGCGTCTAACCTAAAGTCCCTATATAAGAAAAGTACCGCCATCTACTCTTTCCATCGCCGCCTCCTCTCCTAAAGCGCTTGCTTTTTTTCTTTACTTTTTGCTTGCGAAAGCCAAGTCGACGGTGGCGCACCTAGAAAGTCCACGTTGAAGCTTTCAGGCCGGGCGCGCGCCGCCGCCGCCGCCAGCGACTGCGGCTGCGCAGAGGGCTTTCAACATGGCTCTGAGGCAGAAAAAAATAAAATAGAAAGAAGAGAAAAGCGCGTGCTATCATCATCCAATCGGAGATATAGGAGAGAGAGAAGCGGCGTTTATCAAAGGATGGCGGTACTTTTCTTATATAGGGACTTTAGTCTAACCCGGCGCGCGCTTCGGACAGGCCATGCGTAGAGCCACGGTTTGCTAGACGTGTTCAATAGTTAGCCACAACAATGCCACTGTTGTGAGCAGCACTTCGCAAGACACGTGCTGTAAGGCACGGGATGCGTCGCTCGGCGCACTGCCCATATATTCTAGTACACTGTAGTATGGTTTACCACATAATGCGGCTGTATTGCGACGAAGCTGAGTTTAGGAAACCAGCTGCCATTGTGCAATACATATTAGACCCTTTCCTATTTTTCTTGCTGAAAAAGTCGGGCGCTTATGAGATTTCTGCTTTGTTTAGGAGCTTTAATGTCATTTCAACATTTGTTTTCTATTTTGGACACATAAAATTTGACGCGCGCTTGATTTGGGGCATCTTAGAATTGGACAAGTTCGGACAAATAAGTCAGTGGTGTGTTCTGGCGTTTATTTCTGTATCATGTTTAATTCGACCTGCCAGGTAGCTCGACTTATTTCGTCAGTCCCGTCGGGGTCGAATTAACGGAAGTGAACTGTAGTACTGAAAGCTGTTTTGTATTTACTAGGCATGAGTACAGACTTTTGGGGCAGGGAACTTTAAAAATTCAACTTACCGCATAAAATGTTTAGGTCTCTGCTGGCAGCACAGTCAAACTACTGGAGAAATACCAGAGAAAGAAGCTGACAAGTGCAAAACACCAAAAGGTCGGAACAAAAACTACTTGATATTTCCGGTTTCGTACAGAACCCAAAACGTCAAGTTTTTGTTTTGACTTGGTCAGTGATCCAATTTTTAAATTGTGTGATGTTATGTTAAAAGCCAGTAAGGTCTCTTGCTGGCAAAGTAGAAAATGCTAGATAGCTGACCATTCAAAGTGTCTTTCCCAGGTATTACTTTAATTTGATGCTTCCATGTCCCAACTCGCTCTTTTGCTTAGTCAAAACTTAACTGAAATGATCTTTGGACATTAATTACTGTTGGTTTTCTAGCTGCAGAGCATATTCCTGCTTGTTCTTAGTTTATTAAATGCACTGTTACACTCCTTTTCCCCACGTATCTGGACTGGCAAATTTGATAAAGCACTGTTTTTTCATTTATCACCTGCACCCTTGCTGTGCAACTTCATGCAGGGGAGCATGCGTGGACGCTCACGTGTAGCACGCTCGGCAAGCCAGCGCAGCAATGGTCCTCGGCCAGCACATCCACCGCCGCCAAGACCTCCTGCACCCCCTGATGGGTCCCTGTATGACGACTGCACCGCAACTCTTGAGTTTGCTGGCACTCCTCTTGCCTTTGTGCATGATGATACGAACAATTCGCAACGCCCACTTCCAAATAGGCCACTGCCTGCGCGTCCTGCACCGGTCAACGCACGACCTGCAACAGGAGTGGCTGCACTTGCACAGAAGTTTGAGAGAAATGCGGCAGAGTCTTCACAGCCACTTCATGGGAGGGCACAGCCCATGGCAGGGCAGCGGTCTCACACAACACTTTCTTGAGCATTTGTCATGACACACTGGCATTGTACATTGCACCAGCATGTTGTTCCTCGGCCTAGATTGTGGACATTTCAGAGATAGAGAGCAAGGCACCTGGGGCCATGTTTTCTAGTGATTTTTTTCGCATTTTCCATTCTTCTTGCCCCTCTTCACTGGCTTGCGTGATCACTCGCTGATAAGAAATGAATAGAATTGGAGGAAAAGAATCCTTTCAAAATATGAACCGTGTGCATCCTGTACACCCATGGATGTAGGCTGGAACATTGCTATGCAGCTGCTGTTTGCTATGGAAGCTTATTGCAGATCCCTACTGCTAGTGCATAGTCTACGTAACAGTATTGAAGCCTTGCAGATTTCATTAGAAATTAGTGGCACTCTTGAAAAAGCAAGGGACCAGATGCTGCTAATTAATGTCTTGTTTGGTGCTTCCCTTTTCATTTGGACACATGCAGAAAGTAGCATCCTGCAGTAATCTTGCCTGTCAACTATGCCTAAAGAGATGTAGTGTGACATGTGTGACAAAACCAGTTGTGTGCATTTGGTGCACATTATGTGCTTAAATTCAAATAATTGCATCCTGGTACTTGCGTTGCAACACGACAACTTTTTACTGGCATTAGTTATACAATACATTCAAGGTACTGAACTTGACAAAAAGGGCACAGTGCCAGTCACATAATTTGTCTCTGCTCTGCATGGAGTTTCTTTCAAGCATGAATGGCATTGTAAGGAGAAGCACTCTTTATTTTGCTGGAAGGTGCCTCGCTGCATGCGTTCTGACATGTTATGAAATGGTCATATGGTCTGCTTAAATGCATGCCAACTATTTCATTGTTGGAATGATTTTGGCCATCTCATGCACTATAACTTTCAATTACCAATGTATTCCAAGTCATTGCCCATCCCTGAGAGATACCTAGCCCCCTTTTCCTGCAAAATGTGATTACAGTAGAACCTCGCTGATAAGTTTTTCACGGGACCTTAAAAAAAGAATGTAAGAGCCGGGAAACGCAAGAGTCGAGAAATAGGAAAAATTGAGAAATGAGAGTAGTGTTGAACTGCACACAATATTATTTTAATTCTTACGTGTGAAAAAGAGTTGTAGTTCCACCCGACAGCCGAAGCATTAATTGCGATAGCAAATTAGTAGACAGCTATACAATGTAAGGATAGTAGTTTTTATCGTCCGTATAAACTTGTAAACATTCGCTTATTAACTATATTAACAAGCATTGTGTCAGCGCCCACAGGCAAACATGAACACATCACACGCGATGAGCGCGGACACGCGCTGTCAAACGCTGGCGTGAGGAAGCGCCGCTGCAGCAGTGAGCGAAGTGACCTTCGTGCTGTTGTCTATCGCTTCAACACAAACTGAGCGCCGAGGACACACAGCATGCACAAAGCTACGAGCCGCCAACGCACCTACACTGCCTAGACTTTGCTCCCAACACAGATCGCTTTCAAGATACGGCCTGCGCGCCGCCGCGCAGTACGCAGTTGATGCTAGAGTACAACGCTGCTTGCTATCCCTCTCCCCCCCCTCCCCCTTCGCTCCCTCGCCGGTGCGTTGAGCGCAATGGAAGAAGGCGCACTCCCTCCCTGCTTTTCTTTGTTGCGCGCGCGAGATTTAGACGCGGTCGTCGGCTCCCCTCGCACGCTTTCTCTCGCACATACAGCATACGGCGCGCGGCGACGGCGTTATCGCCCTTGGACTTTATACGGAACATCTATGCGCCAAAACTAATTTTAGGGACCACAACGTGTCATAGACACCATTTTTAGATAGCAAATACGGATCTCAAAGGCCATACTTTTGCTGGCGGAAACCGAAAATACGTCATAGGTGTCGCCCCCGGCACTTCGGGTGGCCAATGCCATCGTCAAGCCACCAAGCCAAGCGACATGAAAAGTCAAAATGGCCGCTCGGGCCAGCGCGGGGTGGCAGTTCGCAACGTATGATGCGGGAACGATCCCACAGTTGCGATGCAACAGCGGGGTTACCAATGCATTGGTTCTATGGGAGCTGTGCTGGGACCGGCCGAAAACGACGTAACAGCCAGGAAAATGCAGCACCCGTGTAAGGAACGAAGCGACTGCGCGTCCGCCGGTAGCGGTTTATTGAACCGACTGCTCAAAGATGGCGCTAGCGCGAGCCTTTTTCTCACGCGTTCTCTCCTCTTCGTCGTCTTCAGTTTTCATCACACTCCCGCGGCCGCGCTGCACGTGTGCGCCTCCAGGAGGTAAAGCCGCTGTATGGGACGTCGCACTTGCTGGCCGTTCGATAGTAGTATCAGGAAGGACCGCGCAATACCGTCTCTTCCTTGAAACGCCTTAACGACGCGGCCCATCTTCCATGCCATAGGCGGAGTGTTTATGTCCTCGACGACGACAAGATCGTCGGGCTTTAAGTTCGATGACGGCACAGGCTTGCTGTGGTGAGCAGAGCGCAGGAAAAGAAGGTATTCCTTCTTCCACTGCTTCCAAAGCCTGCGAAGCAGCTGTTCCCGATGCCGAGCTCGTCGTCGAAGGTCAGGCGCGTCAGCAATAAGAGCGGGGTTTTCTTGTTCTGTTGGCAAAGTGACGAGACGCTTGCCGACTAAGAAGTGTGAGGGCGTCAAAACTTCTGCGGATGTGACGTCATCCTCCAAGTAGGTGAGCGGACGGCAGTTAACTGCCGCCTCAACTTCAGCAAGCACGGTGAGTAGCTCGTTGTAGCTCAAGCTGCTCCGTCCCAGGCAACGCTTCAGTGCATCCTTAATTGTGCGGATTACACGCTCCCAGAAGCCTCCCCACCACGGCGCACATTCAGCAATAAAGCGCCATTGGATTCGGTGAGAGCTGGCATAGTCTTGAACGTTGTCTTTGACAGGGGAGCACAAATGCTTGGCGCTGCAGCGGAATGTTTTCGCGTTGTCAGAGTGCACGATAGCAGGAATTCCACGTCGTGCTGCAAAGCGTCTGAAGGCTAGCAAAAATGCTTGCGCTGTCATATCTGTGGTGAGCTCCAGGTGTACTGCCCTCGTCACAGCACAAGAAAAAACAACGATGTACACTTTTACAGTGGATGGTAATTCAGCACGACAATAGAGTGGCCCGCAGAAGTCAATTCCCACCACTTCAAACGGTGTTGCTTCACTAATTCTTTCCCTTGGCAAGGGTGCTACAGGGGCAGCTTCGGGAAGTAGGCGCCGTCGGCGGCATGCTAAGCACGCTTTCAGAACGCGCTTCACTGTGCGACGCCCCTTGAGGATCCAAAAGCGTTCCCGAAGGTCCAGGAGGGTGAGCTGAACTCCTCCATGTAGGAGCCTTACGTGTGTTGCATCAACCAAGAGGTCGGTGAACCGGTGATCTGAAGGAAGCAAGATCGGATGCTTCAATTCCTCTCGGTCGTTAAGCTGCTGCAGTCGGCCTCCTACACGAAGTAGTCTGTCACGGTCGAGAAACGGCTGTAGCGTCAGCACACTGGAGGTGTTGGGAACTCGTTGTTCTTCCTCCAAGGCCTTGACTTCGATTGCGAATGCGGAGTGTTGGACATGCCTCAACCAATACATCTCCGCCTGGTGCAACTCTGACGCCGTAAGTGGTCCGGTACAAGATGGCATGTTCTGCGAAGCGTTCCGACGAAACCGCATGATCCAAGCCGTTACTCGCAGTAATCGGGAGAGGCGTCCAAAGCTTGCAACCTCAAGCAATGGCTCGTGTGGGGGCGACGAGAGTACCACTACTGCGGTGGGGCAAGCGGATATCTCTTCACTGGTCTCGCTAGAAAGGGCCTCCGGTGAAGGAGCAGAACAAATATTCGCAGGCCATTGCAAATGGGGCTGTGACAACCACGTAGGACCGGTCCACCAGCAAAACTTGCGCGTCAATAACTGGGCTGCTACTCCACGCGTGAGCAAATCTGCTGGGTTGTCGGTGCCTGCACAGTGCCTCCAAGAATACCCCGAAGTCAAGCGTTGGATTTCGAGAACACGGTTTCTCACGAAAGTCTCCCAACGTCTCGCGTCAGCAGCAATCCAGTGTAGGGCTATCGATGAGTCGCTCCAAAACACGCCCTGACAGCTGGATGTCTCTGGAATTCCTCGGAGGTAGTTCCAAAGCCTGGCAGCCAACAGGCACGCAAGCAGCTCTAGGCGTGGCAGCGAGGTAGTCTTCAGCGGTGCGACCCTGCACTTGCTCATGAGCAGCTGAACCTTAACTGTTCCTCCTCTGATCTCGTAGCGCATGTAGACGGCTACGCCGTATACCAGCGGGCTTGCATCGCAGAACAGGTGAAGTTCAAACGGTGAAATCTGTCGCGGATTGTGACAGATGACGCAGCGTGGAATTCGCAGCGAGGAGAGCGTTGGTAGTTCGGATGTCCAGCCTTCCCACTGTTTCTCGACGTCTTCCGGTAATGGCTCATCCCACGGTGAGTTCCTACGCCACAGCTGCTGGAACAATAATTTCGCTCGAATGATGAACGGAGCCATAAGACCTAAAGGATCATAGATTCTTGCGAATGACTGCAGAATGGTGCGTTTCGTGGCTGAGTGCGCAGCGACATACTCGGAAACGGCTTTGGTGGTAAGCACGATATCGTCAGCTTCGCGGTCCCATACGAAGCCAAGCAGCTTTGTTGTTGCTTTGGCTTCTCCAATGGTGTCGAGAGAAGTGTTGTCCTTCAGGAATTGATGGCAAAGAACGCTGGAGTTGGAGCACCACTTTCTCAACTCCATACTTGCATCTGCTAAGATGGCTAATGCAGCACGGTAGATTTCGAGGGCCTCTTCTTCAGTGGAAGCTCCTATGACGAGGTCGTCCACGTAGAATGATGTCTTTAGGCGTGTAGCTATTATTGGCTGAGCCCTTTTCCACATTTCGAAGTGATGCTGCAAAGTAGCAGATAGAAGGAAAGGGCTAGACGACGCTCCGAAGGGCACACGAGTCATTCGCCATTCGACGATGGAAGGTATTTTCCCCTCGTCGCCGGGCAGTCGGTCAACCCATAGAAAGCGGAGAGCGTCGCGGTCTTCAGGTCGGATTGAAATTTGAAGGAAAGCCTTCCGGATGTCCGCTGTCAGGATAATTGGGTTCATCCTGAACTGTACAAGCAGTTGCAAGAGCTCGGCACCAAGTTTCACCCCTTTGTCCAAGATATCGTTGAGCGATGACTCGCCCCGTTCATGGGAAGAGGCGTCAAACACTACGCGTATCTTCGTAGTGATAGCTTCCCGACGGATGACTGCATGGTGCGGAAGGTAGTAAACCGTCGCTTCGGGTTCTCGAGAGGTGTCGACACGTTCGGCGTGACCTTCTTTGAAGTACTCACTGATGGTGCGGTCATACTCCTGGAGTAGCTCCTGTTGTCCGTCGAAGCGCTGAAGCTGGCGTCTGAGCCGGTTTTCGGCGACACTTCGATTGGTGCTAGTCAGTCTTCCCTGGTGCCTTATCATCAGAGGAACCACGTAACGTCCAGCTTCCTTGTGCACGTACTGTGTGAACTGAGTCATTGCCGTTTGGTCACAAACTCCAGCGGTATCCTGAGGGTCGGTTATCCCTATTGCATCGAGTCGCCACATCTCCGTCGGGTCAGCAATGTCAGGTTCGGCTTGCCCATTCCGCTCACACGCAAGGAATAGGGCAGATGCGCTGCAGTTCCAATTAGGCAAGGCATTGGCGGGCCTTACTGGGTAGACGCCTTGCACTAGCCAACCGAAGACCGTCTCAACCGCGCATAGATCGCTGCGTAGACGTTCTATTCTTCCGGTCACTATGCGCCAATAGCAATCTGATCCTATAAGGACACTGATTGTCGGTATCGGCCGATCGCCCAGTCGATTATCATCTGCGACAAACATCTTGCGTTCACGCAACTGTGCGAGGAGATCTGGTCCGATGGCTGGAGTCTTCACGGTGCAGACTTCCGGTACCTCCAACGCATCTACGGTGACGCTACGTGAGTCGAACCGACTATGAAGTTCGAGCTTGACACTTCGACAGCTGTAAGGGCGGGAACACTTAGAAGTGCCAAACGTCCAGAGAGAGAGGTCTTCTGTCCCGAGGGAAGGCAGGTCGAGCCTTTTGGACAGGTCGCGTCGAATAAAGGTTCTCTGGCTGCCGGTGTCAAGCAGTAGTCGAACTAACACGGAATTGTGTTTTCCGGACGCCCAAACTGTGGCCGTTTGCATCAAGATAGGTGCAGACATATCACTACTAGCTGGAGCACTTGTCACTGGCGGCTTGACACTTTTCGTTGGATCATGGTGGACAAGTGGATCCCTGCTCTCCGGAGACGGGTAGTTGCGATCTTGGTTCCATATGGCGCAAAGTACGGAAAGGTGACGTTTCGAGCATAACTTGCACTTGATCCACGCGGCGTTGCGGCACATTCGTGCTACATGGCCCTCTCTGCCACATTTAAAACAACAGTTCTTTCCAGCAAGCCGGCGTCTGATCTCGTGGGCTGACAAAGTGGCGTGGCAGTCCTTTATGGTGTGGTCACGGTCATCACACAGTACACAGCAGGGATGCTCGTTCGATGCTGATCCTGCGGCCAAGGCTAATGCTGACGGTACCGGCGGTGGTAGACAAGGTCGGCACCGCCCTTGTCCCGCGGAGGTAGTTTTCGGTAGGCACCTTGAACGGGAGGCGTGGCTCTCTTCTCTGCTCTCGACTTGCACCTGCAGGAACTTCATGACCTTTCTCACCTCCTCTTGCCGCGACCTCGGAGTAGCCCCGTCATCGGGCTCAGTCTCCTTCATGCGTTGACGGTAGAGAATAGCGATATCTTCGGGAAGCGATCGCATAAGAACGCGATGAAGGATGACCGCGTATTCTGACGCTGGAACGCCGAGGCTGTCGAGGCAGCTTGTACGAAAGTGCACCTCTTCGTAGAGTTCCCGCAGCTGCGATACTTGAGAAGAGCGATCAATGGGCGCAATGGCAAGTAAACAGTCGATGTGGTCGTCAACGAGGGCGGTATGACGGCCGAACCTCTCTTGGAGCAATTTCACTGCTACAGCGTAGTTCGCTTCCGCCAGACGCACACCTTCGATTGCACGCTTCGCTGTTCCGGTTAAGTATGATCTTAAGTACGAAAATTTCTCGATGTCGGACAGCTCGCGGTTGTTATGGATCGTGGCCTCGAAATGTTCCCAGAAGCCCTGCCACTCGCGAAGTTCACCGGAGAAAACGGGTACCTGTAGTTTCGGTAGGGCAACTCGGTGTAACGGTGCTCGGGAACTTGCTTGAGTGGAGACGCCTTGGGTGGCGGTGTCGCTCAGAACGCTCTGTGTGGCGCTGTCTCCGGCTCTTGCAGCAGAATTCAGAATGAAGCGGACCCGGCTCATGGTGTTGCGGATCTTGTCGTGGTACTCCAGAGCGACGGTGGCTTCCGCCTCATACTCGTCACCATCGTCCATGAGGTCGGCAATCATCTCGTTGAGCGCTGCTAGTGCCGAGTCCTTGTCCTGCAGGTCATCCAGAATAACTTGCAGGTCGGATGGCGAAGGATGCTCGGCTTGTAGCGCTTCGGTAGCGGACGAGATGAGCCTTGTAGCAGCGGCTCGAAGTACGCCTCTGCTGCGTCGCAGTCGATCCATCGTCGGTGCAGGACGCCAGTCGTCTCCCGGGTTTCACGGCACCATAAATGTAAGGAACGAAGCGACTGCGCGTCCGCCGGTAGCGGTTTATTGAACCGACTGCTCAAAGATGGCGCTAGCGCGAGCCTTTTCTCACGCGTTCTCTCCTCTTCGTCGTCTTCAGTTTTCATCAACCCGGGAACGTAACAGCGGGGTTCTACTTATCGTGAAAACTACATCCATCAAGAAACTGCCCACTCCTGTAGACAACTCCACTCATGGCCATTGTAATAACATTGTATAGCTGCTGTGCATGTAATTTTTTTGCCAGTTTAATTTTCCACACTGAGTGTGAAAAAACATGTGTAATATATGTAAATTGAATCAGCGACTAGCACCCACAAGTGATTGTGCAGCAGTTGCAGAGCTTCTCAACCAAGAAAATTGCAAAGAAACCTGCCATGAGGCCTTGCTTGATGACTTTACTGGGGCAACTTGCAAATGGAACTTTTTGCATCATTATGAGGTAGTCTATACAGTGGAACCTCGTTGATACGATTCTGCGTAATGCGTTTTTCAGGATGATACGTTTTTTGTTTTTTTTTCGTTCCCCGGCCATCGCATAGGAGCAATGTATTTTCATTCGGTTGTCAAGGAACTTGTTATCTTTCAAAATAACTTGTTTACGAACTTTGAAAAAAAAGAAAGTTCAGCGAAAACTTGTTGCTCAATAAAAGTGTGTTGACTGCGGTTCGTGCGGTGTCATGATGCTGCTCCGCATAACACGTGTGTTGTGCAGAGCAGTATTACTTGACTCCACAGGAAGCTTTGCTAGCGAGTTTGTCACCAAGTAAGCCTGTTTTCTTACGTTTTGGGGCTTGCTTTGGATGATACGATTTTTGGATGATACGTTTTATTTTCTGGTTCCCGCGAAGATCGTATCAACGGGGTTCCGCTGTATAGAGCTACACTACTGTTTGTGCCCAGCATTTTTTTGTGCTTTGCTTCATGAACTTGTATGCACCGAAAAATGGACCATTCCCGTTTCTGTGTATATTACGAATGATGGGTGGGGAGTAGATGGTGACTCAAAATATTATGGTTTTTCTCATGCTGCCAGCAGTCATAAAAATAGGCCAGGTTTTCATTTTCCTTATTTTTTCTTTGCTGGTTATTTTTTCTTTCATTTGTTTCTCAGCATTTCTAGCACAACACTTCTAGGCTAAGGATAACATTTTGAAAAATTTTCGTTCACCTGTGCTTGATTCTTATGCCTTGTGCTTTGCATTATTACCCACTGTAGCAAAGTGAAGCAATGCATCGTTGTGGTAATCAGCCCAGCTGGGTATTTATTCAAGGACTGATTGTCCATGCAAGTCATTGGTTTCATTGCTAGTGCTGATGCAGAGGGCAGTTGTACGAGCTGAAGTTGATAATGGGCAATTGAGGAATTTCTGCTCTCTTGGGTGTAGAGGGATCAAATGGGTCACTCAGCCATTAACCTACTTTTGTTGACTGGATTACACACACAAAAAAAAAGTGCAGTTCACAATGCATCACACTTTCATTTCACTAAAATCACGAATGCCAATGCACGGGCTGGTTTCTGTTCTTCAGTGGTAAACTTTCTGATAATACTCTCAGCATTAGGTGTCCTGGGAAGTTTTATCACTTCAGTTGTTAGCTAAAAAAATGGCAGCAAGTAATTCTGAGAATCAAGTGAAAAAAAGATTGCAAATATACTCAGGTGTGCCTACAAGTATTCCATTTTTGTTCAAATTATCCTCTTAAGTGATGCCTTTTGCACCATTTGGCAAAAACTACCATTGCATGTGCAGTTTATGAGAACACAGTCTGCATATGACAGACGAGTTCACATCATTTTTAACATTCTGCAAGATGGTACTGGTCTTGTTTGGTGCAAGAGCTGCGTCTCGTTAATTGTGCGTGCCAGTGTGCTCATCACAGTTTGCTCTGACATGCAGGAAGTCTTGTGAAGTGTGTGAGGCACCCAAGAACGTTGCCCAGTGGAGTCCCTGTACATAGGTGACAAAACTGGTGTGTGCAGTGCAGTGTGGACAGAAACACCGATATTTGGTGCATATTGGGCTGTGCCCTTGGTTTGATATTTTTATGAATTTGCATTGATGGAGCATGGCTTTTCCCTTGCACTGATATTAGTTGAAGTTGGTCGTTTAACATCGTGTTGAGCCAGAATCTGAACTCATCAGATTTCTGCGTTGAACAGTGCAGTGGTGGTTGATTGTTTTGAGAATGCACTCCTACTTAAATGTTCTGCCATGGTACAAAGCTCATTGCATGCTGTTTTAATGTAGTGTGCTTTCAACCTTTATAGTCGCATGACAGTTTGCAAGGCTTGAAAAGCCCTACAAGTAGTCTTGCACCATAATGCCTTTGAATGAATGCTGCTGTGCAAGCTCTGGACTTTCAATTATTAAGACGTTCTACTGTTGATCAGATTGCTCCCACATGGCAGCCATTTGGCATGTAACCCAGTAGTGCAAGTTTTGTCTGTGTTTTGTGGTTAAATAGGAAGTGTCTGAATGTGTTAGAATGCAAAGAAGAATTTAGGTTTTAGAATTCCCATTCCTGAACGTACAGTGCAGCAAAGCTATCTACACAGGAGCCTTACCATTTACCATAGAGTGGCTTTATAATGTTGTTGCGATCGTAAAGCGAGCCAGACCAGGGCAAACATTTTGGATGTAGCATGTGCGAGCGGTGTTTAGTTATGCAGTGTGTGAACAGTATTGCAGTGTTGGCCATATTGTGTGGAAAGAAGTGTCATTGTATCAACCAGACCACACTGCACAATATTACTTTCTCTAGAAAGCAGACATATTGGAGGACCCATGCTAAAATTCTTTTTTACCAGTATTAGACATGACAAAACAAAAATAATGTGATGTGCATGCTAGCTTCTTGCAGTTCTTTGCATGTGATACAGAGGTAATCTAAAGTTGTGATCAAGCGCACAACAGAATGGCACTACGTATGTAGAAGATGGCAAGGCAAGCATATGCCCAATTCTTCTAGGTTCTGCATAAGTGATCCTCCTGCCACAACTCCTTGCTGTGCGTGTTTGTTTCTGTAAGTGCCTATTTATAGACATTATGCATCTATTCATATCTTGTGTTTTTCATCTGTGAACAGGAGACATGTGGTTCCTTAAAGAAAAATGTTCTGCCATTTCATCCGGACCGCACCTGCAGGCCAAGCATTTCTAGTGCATGTGACAGTTGTTGCAACACAGTGCTGTCATAGACTAGACCAAACAATGACTTTAATAGCATTCAGTCTTGCAAGAGCATTAAGTTTTTTGCCTGTGTCTGTGTGCAATATAGACGAGCTGTACATTTTTTGTGCAGGACTACCACTAGTGCAGTTTCAAAGTGTGAATGTCACAGTTTTATTTTGTTCTTGTACATATGTATTTACTGTGTTGAGCAAACGTCGCTTCTGTGAACAAGTATATATAAATATATATATAGAGAGACATATACATATGTACATAATAAACTGTTTATTTATGAAGTGTGTGTTGCCCATTCTTACTGCAAAGAACACGATGGGGTACAAGATGGCAATAACAAGAAGCATGTGAGAACACTGAACTCCTTTTCCTGCCCAGCAAGTGCCTTGTGCTTTTGTGTCGTATAGTTGATTGCTTTGATCTAAATTGAAATGTGTGGTCTGCATCACTTGTGGCCAGCAGTGATGAAAGCCAGTCACCCATCATGTTGCATAGACTGCACACTATTGCACAATAATTTCACTGTAAAAGTATCGGTGAAACAAAATGTTGTAAAGTGCCACGAAAGGTTTTGGTGAACCTGGATAACATGCCTGCAATTAGCATTTTAGAACTAACAAAATCAAAACAAATACAAGCATTATCATTGAAAGAGCACCTGCAACAGGTGTCTAAAATAGTGAAGCAGGGTTTGGGTACAGGCTAGTTGGTGTTCCATTGCAAACATGACTTGCAGCGCATACATAAAGGGACAGCAAGAATGACGAGAGACGGAGCTTGTCTTTCATCATTCTATGTGTGCGCTGCAAGTCATGTCTAAAATAGTGGCAGATTGCTATTATTGCATCCACACTCTGCAGAGCTTGCAGTAATTTTTGTCATATATATGCTGCAATATTTATTGGAATGCTAACCTACAATTTCTTCAGCTAAAGTCAGTGGAGCATTTAAACTATGAGTGCAACATAAATTTGTACTTGGAAAAATGAATAACCAAGCTTCATACTTAGTAACCATAAAGAGGAGGCCTTCATGGTTGTTAACTGCACAGCATGTTTTTTCGTTAGACGGGAGTACGTTCCATAACTGAAAGTGATTCAGAGGCGTATGCAACCTAAACTGGTACCCCAAGTTCTTGAAAAGCTGCAATTATACTAGCAGTCATGGAAGCAAAGCATCGTGGTTGCTAGTGCACATACAGAGTAACTTTTTTACATGTTCCAGGGGTGTTCATTAAGTTCGTACTATTGGTACCATAAGTAGACATCAAAATGAGCGCACGCCTCTCTAGCTTTAGCGGAATAGAATTGTATAACATGTACCGCAGGACACCGCTAGAGCAATGGGAGAGTCGGCTGAAGCACGGGCAGTGATCCGCTTTCTGCATTTCAAGGGACACAAGTCCAGATTTGTGCCAAGCTGGTGGCATTGTAGTAACCGTCGCTATACAGTGCTTGTGTTCGTTCTTTTCCACTAAACCCATGTTCCGCACTTCCAAGCTTTGAGCTGCAATCAAGTCATGCACTTATAAGGCTATGGTCAAATACTCTACTTTTGTTTGAAAGTGTGAACAAGGGCTTGGCAAAAAGGAAATTTCGGTGAGAGTACACTTGCAGCCTGAAACTGAAAGGTGACTTTCAGATTCCTTGCTGCACATTTGTTCCTTTCACTAACCCTCCATTATTTTTTTTTCCGCACTGCAACTTCGTGCTGCAAATCACGCCATGAAAAGGAAAGTTGGCATTCACAACACTAGTAATCTACAAAGGAAACTCGTATATGTTCCTCTTAAGGAAGCTTTACAGTTGCAGAAAAATTTTTCCTGTTCCAGGGATTGAACCTGGCATCACCTTTTTGGAGTAGTCGCTCTACCAGCTGAGCCAACCAAGAGGCCAGCAGTTGGCTGTGAGAGATCGACAAAATGAATTCTGCGAAAACTCGCAACGTGGAAGAAGATTCGTGGAATGTAAAGTTGGAATCCACCAGTCTGTTGGATGCCAGCTTTCAGTTGGAGGAATTGGTGCAAGTGTCATCAGCATCACCTGTGCAGACTGCACTCTCTTGCAAGAATTTCATTCGTTAGAGTGCAGACTGCACATCCCCCATTTAGGCAGTATGTTTAGGTTGCTAGTCTTAAGCATTTTTTATGGAAGCCAGGATTGACAATATTTCTGCCAGGAGTACATGTGCATAATGCCAAAACACCACTGTAAGCCATGCACCAATATCTTATAATCGCATCTCCAAAGAAGAATGTGAAACCTGTTGGTAAAAAATGAAGCAGATCAAGCAAACTACTAACAGTTCAAAGCTTGTGTGCAATATAGAAGCGGCACAGAATTAGCCAGTCCCAACTGGCTTCCACTTGATGGCTATAGTGGCTATACAAAAAGACATAAGTTCATTCAAAACATTTTTGTGAATTCATCTTCATGACATTTGTAACAGAACATTGTGTTGTGTCTGCCAGAAAAAGTAGCACTGGTCGATAAGTGTTTTTGTTCGGCTTTTTTAGGCAATTAAAAGTGACAACAGTAGTTTTTGTGAAGCAGGGGCAGTATAATGTAAGGATTCCTTTCGCTCAACACTATTCCTTCATCATCCACTGCTCACAACTAGCCAATCCTGGTGATAACATGGGTGAAGAACTGCTCAGTTCACTAACGAAGTGTGAGGACAAACAGAATTGGAATAAAAATGTTTACACTATGCCAGCCCAGCAATACCTTTAGCAGCACAAGCATAACAATGTGCATTTTTTTGCTTTCACAATCGTAGCATTGGTGATACTTCCTTGTCTATTGAATGTCATGCAGATACAGATACCACCATACAGATACAGATGCCACCAAAATTTAGCAAATTAACAATTTAAAGATTGGAACTCAAGGACTTAACAATGCATGTACTGAAGTTCTTTTTAAAGTCTTTTTGAAGTTTTTTTTAAATACATGTCAGTGCCCTTCAGGTGTATACACAAGGCAGATATGTGCAATGTTTCACTAGAACGGTTTTTGGGCTAGTTTATTAATGATGATCACGTAACAGTATGCAAAATGAGGGACATAACAAATACTGTGCATCTCTTTTCTTTGCTATATCCCTAGTTTTACACTCTGTTATCAGATGTGCAATGCATATAAAATTAGATTATGCTTTGCTTCCCCTAATGGGGCACTGATAAACTTTTTTTTGAACATGGTAAGAAAATGTCCCCAATCTGCAGAAAGTACTGCAGTGAACATGCAAGTCAAATATTGTTCTGCTGCATGCAGCAGGGAAGCTACAATCTTGCAGAATAGATTGCTTGCTTTCTCCTGCAGCTTTCAAGGCTGTGAATTATTTTTTGTCCACTTTGTGCAATGTCAGCGATGACGTCACGGCAAGCACTGAGCTGTCATTAATGACCAAGAATTACTCGCAAGTGATGTATGTGAGCACACCCCTCCAGATCTTCGAGCCCTGGACATGGGGGGGGGGGGGGGGCATGTTGAATAAGGTTTTCCGTTTCTCCAGATCTTCTAGGAAATGCACAAGTGACAAATAACACATCCCACCTTGTCCAGTCGTCACTCCTTCGTCGCTCTTGGGCACCTTCGTTAAAAACCAACATCGAGGGGTTACCATAAGCACTCCAGCTGAGAAAAACCGATGAGTTGTGGTGGAATGAGGAACGTAAACATTGCACTTTGTATATCCCCATTCATATTGCGTCTTTTTCAATATTTGTTCGGGAATGTACTCCGTGAAAGGCATAAAAATCATTCCAGCATGTTGGCAAGGTTTCAGAATAATGTGTTTCAGGGCTTCTTCAAGCCTAAGAGATGTCCTTGTCCAATAAGTTGCCTAGTCTGCATTTAACTTATTAAAAGCCATGCATAACTTTAAACAAACAATTGAATGTACTAGCCAATATCAGTAGGTCATGGAACAAGGGATTTGTGTTCAGTGCATACTAAAGCAAATAATGAATCTATACAGTTGTATTACACAAACGAAACCTTGCAATATTTTTTTTTTTTTTTTTTGTGCCAAGGACTTGGTTGCAGAGAAATTCATGACAAGGGACTGCACTGTTCTTCCAAAATTCAAATCATGGATGATAAATTAGATGTCAAAGTTTTGGAACACATCATACTCCACCATCTGCTGCTGTTAAGACAACGGCACCAGAAAATGAAGCCAACAGCACATTGATAAACAAAAAGCAGGTAAAGCATTGGTTATGCAAGCACACTGCAACAGTGCGATTTTATGAAGCCAACAGCACATTGATAAACAAAAAGCAGGTAAAGCATTGGTTATGCAAGCACACTGCAACAGTGCGATTTTAGAACACTTGTTGCAACGGACTCCACTGATGCAACCGCAAACAGGAGTCTGGGCTGTGCTGGTGATCTCCGAGGTTATGCTCCACTGATTGGTAGCAAGCCTTTTTTTCAGTAAAAGTGACACTTAGATGGATAGCAATATCGACTAAAAATATATATATTTTTTCTATTTTAACGCCAAAATATGCCAGCATCCATGGCAAATGTTTGCACGAAGTGGCATCCTTAGCTGCATACTGATAGGTATTTAAAAAATGGCGCCAAACACTCCCCTCCCCCATGACCCCGCCTGCTCGCTACGAAAGTTTGGTCGACGCACTGTGGCGCTTACTTTGTTATTCTTGATTTAAACTGTATAAATGGCTTTAATTGTATAACAGTTTACAAATATAATGTCTGCAGTTCCTTTAACATTTCAAGTAGTTCAGTATACGCCCCAAAGGTGTCATAATAGTTCCCGTGTGAACACTTGATTTCGTATAGGTGCCCAAAACCCAAGCTTGCAAGCTTGCTGGAGCATCCATAGTAAAAGCCACTCTTTATGATGCAATTAATTACCACAGTGAAGGCAACAATGCCAAAAAGTCTGAGACCCTTGGTGTTACACCAGGTGTGTTTTGCAATGCTGTGCTTAACAGGATCAACCATGATTGGATAAGATAGGCAGGCTTTCAGGCATCTCCGAAAGGCAAGAAAAGGAGGAAGTTCAAGGCGAATGAAAGAAAGGGTATTAAAAGGCAATCTGAAGGGAACATTCGTGAGGCCCATGCACCAGGAGCGTCTTCGGCCAACTTGTTGGCAGTTGGCCTAAGACATCACTCAAAACTTTTTGTGCTGACAAAAGGAACATTTTCTCTGCAACCGCTGTACTTTCCAAATAGATTTTTAAAGATCGTTTCTGAATGCTTGCAACACCTACTGAACCAAACAAAATGTGTTGCCATTGGAACATTGTTTTTTATTAACAGCTTTGTCTAAGAAAATAGCTTAAAATTTGAATCTTTGGTATGTAAACTTTTTTTTTTGGTTATACTATGATCAAAGCTACTATCATTTTCTTTTGGTTCAGAATAAAACCCAGCGCATATAAAACTAACATAAAATTTTCAGAAATGCTCCTTCAAGACGTAAAAAAATATTTTGAAACGTAATTTTATTTTTTACAAATATATTAGTATTTTTGTACCACATTTACCACACTGTCAGAAGGCATTTATTACAGTCTGGACATTTTAACTACTTTGCTTAGACATGTGCAAAGTTAGAGGCAGTTGTAGCTAAGTAGCTAGGTCTGCTATCTTAGGGCATTTTGGTGCACCAGTCTATCACTTGAATTAATGTTTGCCTTTAGTGTCCCCTTCAGAGAAAGTACACAACCAGCGTAGAGTCATTTATGCCAAGAAAGAAAACTTCCATGTTGAATTCTCAAGCGTGAGGTACTACATACATTATACATTCTATTAGGTTCTATAAAGTGCAACACTCATCTAGGTACATAGTGCAAATCAGCATATCTAATTTACCGAATGCCAATGATCAGTTGAGAATCAACAGTTCCTGGGAGCATGCCACTTTATTAATGAAGTTCTAAAAGTACAAGTCCTTCCAAGTCACATATGCACACTGCATAAAGTGTAAATAGTTTCATCAAAACATAATTTCATACAAAATGCATGCAAAAATATGGTGGCTTATAGAGCAGTAACAGGTACAAAATTCCAATATATGCATACATAACGCTCCTTTGGCATAGTTCCCAGGTGCTGTGAATGCGATCAAATAAAAAAAAACTTCATAGCTATTATTGCTGACCTTAAAAATCAATGTTATCATGGCCCAAAGAATGGGTGTTGTCTCCAATTCTACCAACTTGAATAAACGGACACCAGTAAATAAGCTTTCGTTGCATTCTTTCCATTTTCACGGTTCCAATAGTGTGCATAGCACACAAATACGATCAGCTTATGTATAGGACATATAAGTTAGAGTGTAGCCTTAGAGGGCAAAGCAGTCTTATTTGATGGGTGCTCCCTTTAGCGAAGCACACGTGACAGGTTGGCCATTCACAATGAATGCACAACCTCCCCACTCGGCCACAAGTGATGCGGAAACCTTCATGTCCACCTGCAGCTTCTCCCAAATCTTCTTTTTCGGATTTAGTTGGGTGTCTGGCTGGATGCTGGCATCCTCGTAGCCTTCAATGAATACTCGGTCTCCTGGACTGCAGTTGCTGCAAACAAAAAATCTGCTTAATACCATCAAATGAGGTACACAATTGTAGGCTGCTGTCACACTAGTGACCAATGCCAATAATTACTAGAATACAGTATAATTTCCAGCTATTTGGGAATGCTTAAGTGCAGTGACAGACACAAACTAGCAAGTGAACACACACAAGTGCCAAGTATGTCCAATTATTTCTTAACAATGCCGAACCTCAATGCTCATCAAGTTCATTTCCAGCTATGACTGGTTCCTTGTCTGGCCTTCATTGGAGGTGGTTGCACTGTTTTGGCCTATTTAAGTACTAAAGTAAAAAAGTTGTGTTTAATTTGCAGCATCCATTAGTCTGGCTTCACACGATGAACAGCAAGCAGTAAAATGTCACCCTCAAAATTAAGTCCTAAAACTGGCACTAATATCGAAGTGTTCTAGACAGTTGCTCAATTACATACTTAAATGTGCAGTTTACAAGACTGGTGAATGTACTGTAGCAAATTCTTGTGCTTTATGCAGGTATTATTAAACACACCACAGTGAAAACAATACCACATCTATCTCAAATGCTTGTAAAGCATGGATGGTGGTGCATTAAAAGCTTGCTACAATGACACACAGGCACAATACACCTTTATATGTTGCTGCTTAGGCTCACCTGGGTGGCTTTAGAGGCTCAACTTGCCGTGGCTCCTGCACAGATGCGCAGAGCACCATTGCTTGTGATTCCACGCCCCGCATCTTAGATGGCTTCAAGTTGCAAAGCAGAACGACATTCTGGTTGAGAAGTGCTTCCTTAGGTACCAAGTTTCGTAGGCCACTCACAACTGTACGGGGTCCAGTAGGTTCAGCCAAGTCTACACGAGACACATAAAGTGCATCTGCATCTGGATGGTCATTAACTTCCAAGATATGTCCTACCCTCAAGTCAAGGCGCTGTGGGGTTATTTCATCAAAAACTACTTTTGTTGGAGGTGGGTAGGCATCTGCCGCCAGCTTCTGAAGCTTCGGATCATTGAAGGTTTCTCTGATTGGATCTAGTAGCCGATTAAGCTGTACTTCGACCATGGCCTTCAAATCACCTGGGTGTAGCTTGAGGTTCTTGAAATCTTCCTCCAGCTGTTCATAGCTCGAGTACGTTATATTACCACCGTGTGCCTCGTCGCGCTCGATTACCAGATCAGTGCGCTTCTGAAGAGGCACAAGGACATGCTTCACAAAGGCAAGAACACCGTTGTCCTCTAGATTTCCTGGCTCGCAGAAAGCCTTCTTGAGTTTCTTTTTCACGGCTGCCGGGGTGTCCAGCAAGTCGATCTTGGAATCTTCCTCCGACGAACTCATCTTGCCGCCCGACAGGCCAGGTACCATGGGGTTCATTAGATGAATGCGCTTTTCATAACCCAGTTGAGGTAAATATTTCTCGGCAAACGTGAAAATCTTGCGCTGGTCAACACCGCCGAACTGCGCATCAACATGCAAGTACTCCTCATCTAAGGCTTGCAATAATGGGTAGAGCATGCTACTAAGGAGAGGGTGCTCGACTTGCTTCACAACCTCAGCCCCGGCTTTCTTGGCGTCATGCTCAGTCACCAAAGACACCAGGCGATAGACATCCATGGAGAACTCTTTGCTCAACTGGTAAGTGGAGCCCTTCACAAACTTCAGCTTCTCCAGAGGCACACCAATGGACTTCAACATTGCCTTGATTACGTGCTCGTAGTACTGCGTTCGAAGTTCGAGCAAACCCCAAGGGGCCTTCATGTTATCCAAATATGCATGTAAATCTGCGAAAAGAATGGTTACCTCACATCCCGCTTTCAAAAAGTCAGCGATCTTCGACATCGGAACGAAATAGGCAACGTGAGGTTTGCCAGTTGTTGCTGTGCCCCAGTAGATTTTCAGATCTCGTTCCTTCATGATTTCATTCATTCGAGCTTCACCGAGCACTTCCTGGAGGTTTCTCGTAACGATGCCCACTTTTGATGAAACAGCTGCGGTGCCGCCGTTCTCTTCAACGGTGTGTTCAGCCATTGTAGACACCGATGTGCACAAAGGGAAAAGTTAAACTGCTGATATTATACAAGCACGACAACCCGTAACGAGCATACGGTGGGCTGACACGTGTAGCAGGCGAACAAGCGCTCCACGCAACACTTGAAAGACATTGACGCGAAAAACAGGCAGCGAACGGCGCCTGAGGGCGCTCTAGGCCATAGTTCACGTACGTCATGAGCAAAAAGCGGGTTCTTACCCAAATTACATGCCGCTCAAATGACTGAATTTGCCCTCAGAAATTATTTGAAAGTGTTCTAACAAAGTAAAAATTAAGTATTTGCTGACTTATACATGTTCTGCGCTTTTGTTTGGTTTCAGTTTCGTTTCCGAAGTTGTTGGCTTTTTTTTCTTGTAAGCGTTCGTTGCGTTCGTTTTCTACCAGACATGCGTAACTCGGCGGATGCTCGCGGATCACGAACGTTCAAAATAAGATGTATTTCCCATCATTTGGTCCAACATATTTGTTTTTGTGGCAGTCCTGCATTGTTCGAAATATAGTGACGTAGCTTGAAGGGCTGATAGCGAGGTCACTGTAGCTCTGTTGAACAGTCTGCGTGAGAGCGCCCGACCGGCAGCAACAGTAGGACGACGACAGATTCAATTCGCGATTGGAGCAGTGGTTTATGCACACCCCACAACACTACACCCCCAGGAGCGTAGCCAAAGGAACGGAGCCCCCACCCCCCGCGCCCTTTCCACCCTTCTCCTCGTCAAGTATGAGCTGAGGATCTCCGCATTTTTGCTGCAACATACACATGCCTCATCTTCTTACTTATTAATGCAGTAATGTTATTTGCCATCGCTTGGAGATACTCAGATTATTTTTTGCATTCCACCTAATTACATAATTAGTCAGAATTCATTAATCAAGCTTCTCAAATATTGTTGCATCTCTACAGCCGTAGTTGGCTGCCGACGATTTATTACTCAAGGAAACAGAAACATATTAGGAGACAGTAGTCCAGGCGTCGGAGCAAACACTGGCTAGGCGTTCGTTCAGTGAGGCGCGCTCGTGCCAGAGCGCCAGTGCCTTCGCGCGCGCACTTCATCGTTGTCTCCTAGCGACATATCAATTCTTCCTCCCTTAGACGAAGTCCCTATAGTGATCTGGAGGCCGCCTAACCTCTGTGGTCGCAGTTGCCGGGTGGTTCCTGCTTGTGACGTTGAGGTCGATGTTTGAGAGGAAGTGTTCTCTTGCGTATCGTGTGAGTCCGGTACCACCGGAACAGCAGCACTTGTTTTTTCTGACATTGTGTCCGAGAATTAGTTTGCTGTGCTCCAGTCTGTCGGCGCTTGGGTTGCTTGCCTGGTCTGACTTGTTTTTTTTTTTTTTTTATGTGATTGGAGGTGACGCCGAACCTTCCGAGGACGCTTTTTAAAAGCCAGGATCATGGTCCGACGCGGCGTAGTATTTCCCCTTCAATCCAGTCTGGTTTCTTTAAAAACTGTCGGATAAGCACTTTCTCCCTTACTGAGAAGCCACGTGATTGCCTGAGTGCCTCCTGGCGCTCAGGGATCTGTGTCTGCGTCTCCGGCTTGAGTAGGTCGAGAGGACACGTTTGGACACGAAGTTCTCGTCCAAACATCGCTCTTGCAGGTGTCATTCCTGTAGCCGTGTGAACCGTGGTGTGTTGCCGATACAGGAACCTCGCAAGTCGACACTGCATGTATGGAACACTGTGTATCCATCAGGAGCTCTCTCTTCAGTCCTGCCACAAAGCTGGATTTAGCACAGGCTTACCAGCAACTTCACGTAACACCGGAGACAGCCGAGATATTGACCCTGAACACGCTGAAAGGACTCTACAAGGTCAAACGGCTACCTTTTGGAATATCTGCAGCACCAGCCATTAAGTTTTTCTTTTTTTTTTCTTTTTTTTTTCTTTTTTTTAAGCCAGACTGGATTGAAGGGGAAATACTGCGCCGCGTCGGACCACGATTCTGGCTTATAAAAAGCGTCCTCGGAAAGGTTCGGCCTTCTGTCTGGCCGTTTGTTGCGGGGTGATACGCTGATGATAGATGTGATGGCCTGTATGCCATTTGCCGCATAGAACTGTTTCATCTCGCTAGAAATGAAGGCTCTTCCGTTGTCGGAGACGACTTTTCGGTGTGTGCCGAACGTAGCAAAGAGACTTCGGAGTACATTGATGACAACTGCGGATGTTGGTTGTGTCACGTGACGGACTTCCACCCACTTTCTATACGCGTCCACAACAACTAAGTAGGTATGCCCGTGTAGTGGCCCCGCGAAATCAATGTGCACTGTGTTCCACGGTGTCTGGGGACGGTTCCAGGTGAGAATAGGAACTTTGGGTGGTGTTATGATCGGCCTGGAACTCTGCATCTCAGTTATGGGAAACCAAACCCGCGCAAAGAGGCGGTTATGATCTTCCTGGAAACTGCACCTCTCAAATGTGGGAAACAGGCCCGTGCGCTTTTCCTGTGACGATATAATCCCCTTCATCCCCGAGAAAGCGTCACACCTCTACGACCTGAGCAGACGCAAAGGCGAGCAACCAAAGGAGAGGACCCGAGGGGGGAGAGGTCGTCAACTTGACAACTCAACAGAGGACTGACACTTCCACAAGTTCACCGAAGGAGACATCGGCTACCACAAGACCACGAGGGGTTATTTAAGGCTGTCCTGGCCCCCGTGTTAGTCAGAACCGCTCGATACTCGGATAGAGTCAAAACCATGTACCAATGAAGTGAATACAGTCTTTTCTATTTTCATCATCACGATGCTCGCCTTCATCGCCGTCTCCTGATTCTTGCGGTGACGACCCACCTTACCCGGTCGAGATCGTATCAGTGGACTCTTCTGCGTGTACTGGCATTCACGGCACTGCCGCACCGTTTCTTCGATAACCTTGTCTATCCAGGGCCACCATACGTAGCTTCTTGCGAACTTCTTCATGGCTACCATCCCTCGGTGACCAGCATGTAGAAGTTCCAAAACGTGAGACCATGCTGAGCATGGTGTAATCACCCGTGATCCAATCGTGAGGCACTCACTATGAGTTGCCAGTGCCGTCGCCCTTTGTCGGTAAGGAGTGAACTCATCTCCAGTGAGATTCTCCACTGTGCCATCCTGTACTGACTTGTACAGCCTTTGCAGGATCTTGTCTTGCTGAGTCAGACGTGCTATCTCTGTAGCTGTAAACGGAGTTCTTGACAACGCTTCAAACAACAGTACGTCGCCTGGTGGCCATGGCTCATCGGTGTGTTCTGGTAATGGCAATCGGCTCAGCGCATCTGCGTTTTGATGGTTCTTGCCATTCCTGTAGACAATGCTGTAGTCATACGCAGATAACTTGACGCACCATCTGGTCATTCGTGGTGAGAGGACTTGAGCCTTGGTTTCTCCGGGCCCAGTATGCCGAGCAGTGGTTGATGGTCAGTGACGAAAGTTACCTTTCGTGCCGCGGTATATTTGTGTAACTTATGAGCTGCAAACACTACAGCAAGGCCTTCTCTGTCCAACTGGGCATAGTTTCGTTCCGCCGGCTTAGTGTCCTCAATGCAAAAGCGATAGGTGCCTCTCTATTCTGGTCATCACGTTGAGACAGAACAGCTCCTATGCCGTATGGTGAAGCGTCACAAGAGACAAGAAGTTCCTTCCGTTCGTCGTAGTGTGCCAGTACGGTATGACTGAGAAGCAATCTCTTAAGTTCGTCAAAAGCTTCTTGATGCTGGATTTCCCATCTCCACGTGGCGTCCTTCTGAAGGAGCTGGTAAAGACAGCTGGTAAAGGCAATTGTTGCCCTGTTTCTGAGGAATCTGTCGTAGAAAGCCAGCATTCCGAGAAATGACTGCAGAGCTTGCTTGCAGTTTGGTGCTGAAGCCTCCCTAATAGCTCTTTCTCTGCACTGGTGTGAACTCATGTTTCGTCAATTCGGTGTCCCAGAAAAGGAACTTGTCTCACTGAGAAACAGCCCTTGTTTTTCCCGAGGCGCAGATTGTACTTGCGCAGCATCTGAAAGACTTGTTCCAATCTGTCGGCAAGTTCCGCGGCGTCCTTTCCACTGATAATTACGTCATCTATAGAACGCACAAACGCGTGTGATGCCAGACAGCATAGTCTCCATGAAGCGTTGAAAAATGGCTGGTGCTGCAGAGATTCCAAAAGGTAACCGTTTGACCTTGTAGAGTCCTTTCAGCGTGTTCAGGGTCAATATCTCGGTTGTCTCCGGTGTTACGTGAAGTTGCTGGTAAGCCTGTGCTAAATCCATTGTGCTGAAGATCTTGCCGCCCCTTAAGTGGCTGAGAACCTAATCTGTTGTGGGAAGTGGGGTAATCTGCCTTCTTTGATACTTGATTCACTGTACAACGGTAGTAGCCGTATATTCGCAACGAGCTATTCTTCTTTCGAGCGCGTACGAGAAGCGTTGCCCAATCCGAATGCTGCGCAGGCTCGATTATGCCTTGATTTTGCAGTCGATCCAGTTCAGCCTCTACAGCTGACCGCAGCGCGAAGGGAACCGGCCATGCTTTTATAAACTTTGGCTTTGCTCCTTCCACAAGTTCGATTTGTACCGCAGGAACGACGTGTCCTGAAATGTCGTCGTCGAACACAGACTGATACTTGTCCAGAAGCTTAGAAACGAGTTCATCGTCTGTTACGTCATTGATGCCTGTTATCTGTATACCCAGATGAGAAAACCAATTTCGTCCGAGGAGGTTACACCCTGCTCCCTCGATAACGACAAGCGGTAACGTAAACGTCTTGTCCCTGCACATTACTTCCACCGTTGCACAACCGAGAACTCGAAAGGCCTGGCCTGACCATGTGCATAGGAGAATGTTGTTCGTCTGAAGCCGTGGTGGGTCATGTGTCCACGTGGATTTGAACGTGGCCTCACTGATGAGTGTGCAGTCTGCACCTGAGTCGACCTCGAAATCCAATGGCTTGCCATGTATACGTGTAGTTGAATGATGAGCGTCTGTGTGCTAGGACGTGTCCTCTAAGGAGTTGAGCTCGTAAAGCGCCATGTCTGGTGTTGAGGCTGTTGGCGAAATTCCTTGTCGTGGATTTTCGATATTTTATTGCGATAGCAATTATATGGACACTTCAACCGGATTTCTGCCGTCGCCGTCGCCGTGAGGTTCCCTATAGATAAAATCTTCGCCGCGCGCCGTATGCCCGAGCGGAAGCGTGCGGGGACGCGCGCTATCACGGAGAGCGAACGCACTCAATCACCCACGCGCAAGCAAGGAAGCAGGAAGCCAGCGCCGGAGGGAGCGCGGGGGGGGGGGGGGGGGCACTTCTACACTGCCAACAACCGCGCTCGTCGCTCGCCTCTTATCTCCACACGGCTCTGACCTTTATGCGCCGTGCATTCGCCGCTGAGTTTCCGTTGAAGCGATAGACCGCACGTACCTTCGCCCGCTGCGGCGTATGGGCTCGCTGCCAGCGTTTTGACAGTCGTTGTCTGCAGTCATTCAGTGTGATCTAGTCATGTTTGTTTGTGCGCGCTCACACCACGCTTGTTCATTCAGTTAGTAATAGTCGGGCCACATTTTCCAACGCACGCTACACATGCAATGCTGCCCGGATCGGCAGTGCAGCACTACAGGTGTGTCCCTTCGCACGCGCTACTACGGGAAGCGCTTCTCATCAACACCACCGTTTCACACGCGCCTTCTCGTGGTCATCGAGTCTCTCTTCATGTCGGTCTACTTACGCCGCAGCACACCTGCTTACTTAATCAGCTCATGTTTACTACAATTAATATTGCTACCAAAGCCGCTCACCTTACTTCGTATGACATTGCTGTGTTGCTATAGCATTCATTGCTTCGCCCTTAGGGCGAAACTGTGACATTTTTATTATCCCTCTTAGTTCTTGCTTCTTTCCGCTTCTTTATGCACGCTTTTTCAATGTGTCCGCGTTTCTTGCAGTTGTTGCAGGAAGCTGTCTGAAACTTGCAAGTGTCCGGACTATGTTGCGCGTCACAACGCCAACAGCGTTGATTCTTCTTTTGGGCATATGTATACTGGAGCTACTTTGATTTTCTGCCTTGCAGATGCTTGTACTGACTTCATGAATGTCTTTAAATTCCGCCTTCACATTTTACAGATCTTCAACGGCGTTTTCAGCTCGTAGTGCAAAGTCAAACGCTTTCTTGAACGTCAAGTCCTTTTCTGCGAACAGCCGTTGCTGAACTTGCTTGTTCCGGAGACCCTAAACAAACGATCCCGCAACATTACGTCACTAGGCAACATTGTCGGATTCGCAGCCATGTCTGCTCTGGTTCCAAAATTACAATCAGCTGCTAGTTTCTTGAGCGCTGTCGCGTAATCACTGACCGTTTCGCCATGCAGTTGGTCATGTCATTGGAAGCGTGCCCTGCTGAAGACTTCAGAAGGTCGTGGATCAAAATGAGCCGTGAGCATCTCGATATTGTCCTCGTAGCTCACTTGGCTTGGCTACTTGGGTTGAACGAGAGCGCACACAACGTCGTAAGTCAGTTCCCCGCACAACGTGAGCACGTTTCTTGGAAGCGTCCGAAAGGTCGTCAGCTTCGAAAAAGAACTGAAGCCTCCCATACCAGGATCTCCATGAGCCGGAGCTGCCACTGAATTCGGGTAGCCGACCAAAGTCCGGCGTTGCCATGTTGTTCCTTCGGTGAAGTGCCGGTGAGTCCAGAGTCTTCCTCGTCGCCAATTGTTGCGTCTCTACAGCCGTAGTTGGCTGCTGCCGATTTATTACACTCAAGGAAACAGAAACATATTAGGAGACAGTAGTCCAGGCTTCGGAGCAAACACTGGCTAGGCGTTCGTTCAGTTAGGCGCGTTCGTGCCAGAGCGCCAGTGCCTTCGCGCGCGCACTTCATCGTTGTCGTCTCCTGGCGACATATAAATTATTATAATTAGATGAAAAGTGCCATTGAGAAAATTGAGAGCATCAAGAAATACTCCCGATCTTTCTGTTGCTCGATACGTGCTACATAAAAGTATTGTTCCGAGCGTGAAAGAAGCCCGCGAATACACGCAACATTGCCGCGTGACTGGCCGCTCGAGGCACTTTGCGTGTGTTTTCTACGTGTGTTTCGTGTGTTTTCGCCGGGCCGCAAGGCTCCGAGGGGAGGGTAGGGAGGAGGGAGGCCGCGCACTACGCCACGCTCTCCCGCCCGGGCGGCTGCATCTTGAAAGCCATCTACGGCGGGGGCACAGTCCTTCCTCCCAGCGCTGTATTTTCGAGCGGTGGGACGAAGGTTGGTGTCGCCGTGCTTACTCACTACAGCGTTTTGGCAGCGAGCTTCCGCGGTCATCGAGTGAGATGCGTTCATGTTTGCTTGTGCTCGCGTGACACCATGCTTGTTAATTTGGTTCGTATACAAGTTTATACGGCCGAGAAAACTACTATCCTTACTTCGTATAGCTGTCCACTAGATTGCTATCGCAATCGATGCTTCGCCTTTCGGGCAAAACTGCGACTTTTCCTTTAATTTCAATCCAAACAACAAACAATTTCCCGTATGCTTTCATTGGCTTTATCTGTTGCCTTCATATTGTTTTGACTGCATACCGGGTGTTTGAGCGAAGATTGCCAAAATTCCTAACAAAAAGCATTAAGATAAAAATGCGATTCATTAGAAACCGGATTATCGGGAACGGCGGACGCCGGGAAACAGATTGTGTTCTAGGTTTCTAGCTAATTAGTAAACCCATTAGCTAATCTATTAAATCAGAAAATGTCAACAGCTGACGTTTTTTGTTGACGGGGTTTCCTGCGCTTTCCCAGCGATAAAGTTAGAAGCTTTCTCATGGTGCAGGTCCTAGAAGGACTTCTTGTGCGATTTAAAAACTGATATATTACCTCGTCAGTAGCTACCAACTTTCCATTGGAAGCAGCCACGTAACTGCGATGATTAATTATTTAATGTCTCCGCCCTATTAGTGAGAAAATTAGAACACTCAACCTGCTTTTGAGGAATTTTTGGCAGACTTCAAGGTAGAGGTACGTACCTTTTGTTGCCGTAAGGTTATAATTGAAAAGTTGCTGCACTTCTTAAAGAACAACTGTTTATTGTGTCGACGTTTCTGCGGGAGGCCAAGACGTCGAATAAATAAATAAATAAATAAATAAATAAATAAATAAATAAATAAATAAATAAATAAATAAATAAATAAATAAATAAATAAATAAATAAATAAATAAATAAATAAATAAATATTAATTAGGAATATGTAGAGGAATTTTTTCGCGCCAGAGCCCTTTTTGGCGTGCATTTGAACACGGTTCATCAGCCCTGCCGTGCGGTTCACCTTGAGCTCAAACGTTTTTCCTTGCAGGAGCACCTCAATGCAGGACGGGGCCTCTGTGCGTCCGGCAGAACCGGCGTGTGAGAATGCAAAATACCCCGCTATCCTTCCATTAGGGACCCCTGAACACCGCAAAGACAGCTTGCTGCTCTACCTATTAAGGAGAGAAACATGTATTCTTGAACCCTGTGTGTTGTAGGTTAGACCCATTCAAGATCTAAAGAGTAGGTGGTGCCTTATTTGCGCGTCAACATCTTCTTATATCATATCAATTTAAAAAAAATAAAGAGAGAGAAACAATTCTCCTAATCTAGGCACCTCGCCGGTAACACCACTGGGGTTGCCTTTTAATATATGTATAGCCGTGAGCATAAGTATACGGATAACAGGGTCGCCGAAAAATGGGAATTTCTTCGTAATTAACAAGCATAAACTGGCATTGATGATTACACTGAAAAGTTCGCAGTGTCAAGTTTGGACTGCAGTCCTCAATTTCAAGTTGCGTTCATAGGCAGAGGAAAAAATCGGCTTTTTCGCGCAACCCCTAGCTGGTCCGTATACTTTTGCTCACGGGTGTACATAAAAAAAAATTAATAAGTGTCTTTCTCTCTCTCTCTCCCCGCTATAAAAACGACGAAGCTGATCCAACAATGAACGTCAATCGATCTATTGTCGGATGGATTTCGGCGCATCACCTTCTTAGCATCTGTGATTTGAATGACTTCAAATCACAGAAACTCAGTGCAAGAAACTGACACATGCGCGGCAGTTATGTACTTCAGTCCCCCCCCGACCTCACAGAATAAATTTACCGAATTTCAGAGAAATTGGTGTTACAGCGTGCCGGTTCAGCGTGCGGTTTCTATCAAAGTGTCGATCCGCTCTATTTTCCTCTCTGAGTAATATATTTCATCCCGTTTCTTCAGATGCATAAAGTTCCTGTTTATGCCTGCCCCCTATGTATTACGTCATAAGGCAAATCGTCTATAAGATCGAGTGTTGGTAAAAAACAAAGGAAATTGTTTTAAAAAATTGGATTCACACCGTCCTTTAGCACGTGTACCGAAGGTTCAGTGTTGAATTTCGATTAAAGCTTGGCAAGCTGTCTTGTCCACGCCCTGCGCACTCCATCAGATGGATTGCAGTTTTGCTGTACAGCTTCTCGGGCACTAATATTTCAAGCAGGCCAGGCGCCTTCGAAACAAATCTCTTGCAGGGCTAAATGCTCACAACTCTAAACGCAAGTTGTGCAAGTGCAGTAAAGTTATTTAGAGAGCTTTGGACATCCTCAGTTCTTCTCGTGCCACTTAGTGTACATTGCTAATTAGTTAATAGAGGCGTGCCCTGCCACATGGGCAAACTTAAACGCACGTCCACTGAATATGTTGGTGCTGCAAACTATTAAAAACACTCTAATTCAGCACTCTTGCTCAGCGACTGAAACCCGATACCCGGACCGCCCACGGCGGCCGGCCCCTTTTGCGCCATCAGTGTGAGTGTTGGGTGATGGCTGAGGAGGCCGAACGCAGTCACGATGCATCGCAAAGACTCTTGCCAAAAATGTTTCAGCTCAGTGTCGCCAGCGTCCACCGGTGTCGCAAAAATTACCGGCAGCCACGCGCTCCGAATATCGCGTTTCAATCGCTGAGCACTCGCTATACACTCTAAATACCGAGTGCACAGGGTTTTCTAAGGGAATAGTCAGTGTTTCTTTATACCTGGAGACCCTATGTATATCTACGAGAATAAAATATATTCTCATACTTGGGCTGCTCCTTATACATTCGCCTCATTTGAGCTATTTTGTCCGGGCATTGGACCGCGAGTTTTCACGTTAACGAGGCGCAATGCACTGGAAAAGTATGCCCTTTATTCAAGTCGTCCATGAGAGTGAATAATATAATAACAGCGCACACGAGTTGTTCTATAGGAGTAGTGGCTGGACAGTGGTAATTATAGATAATGCATGCGGGGTTCAGTAAAGATATGGTACCATATAAGAGTGACTTAAGGAGTGAATGGCGGAGCCTTTCCCGCGCGGATTTTCCTCCTGTAGCTGTCCTTCGACGCTCGCCTTGCTCTCAGAGCTGCGACGCATACGGCAATTTCAAGGACGTATACTCGTACTCCGCCCGGCGGCGTGAGGTCAAGACTTGGTGTGGCTGGGAAAATCGTTTGGTGGCACCGGCTTGACGTGAACAGTTCCTAAACGTCTCACTTGTATCGCAGCTAGTGATGTGAGGGCTAGGAAAAAAAGAATAAAATACTTTTAGAAAAAATAACAGTTCTTTCTAGTTTTTTCTCTGGGCATAAAAAGTGAAAAAAAAAAAAGGATGGTCTGACCTTGCCCGGTAAAATTCGTATTCGAACTTGCGCCTGCGAATTTCCTAACTTCATCATCCCACCTGGTTTTCTGCCGACCTCGACTGCGCTTCCCTTCTCTTGATATCCATTCTGTAACCCTAATGGTGCACCGGTTATCCATCCTACGCATTACATGGCCTGCCCAGCTCCATTTCTTCCGCTTAATGTCAACTAGAATATCGTCTATCCCCGTTTGTTCTCTGATCCACACCGCTCTCTTCCTGTCTCTTAACGTTACTCCTAAGATTTTTCGTTCCATCGCTCTTTATGCGGTCCTTAACTTGTTCTCGAGCTTCTTCGTTAACCTCCAAGTTTCTGCCCCATATGTTAGCACCGGTAGAATGCAATGATTGTACACTTTTCTTTTCAACGACAGTGGTAAGCTGCCGTATTTGGCAATGCCTGCCGTATGCACTCCAACCCAATTTTATTCTTCTGTAAATTTATTTTTCATGATCAGGGTCCCCTGTGAGTAATTGACCTAGATAAACGTACTCCTTTACAGACTCTAGAGGCTGACTGGCGATCCTGAATTCTTGTTCCCTTGCCAGGCTATTGAACATTATCTTTGTCTTCTGCATATTCATCTTCAACCCAATTCTTACACTTTCTCGATTAAGGTCCTCAATCATTTGTTGTAATTCGTCTCCATCGTTGCTGAATAGGACAATGTCATCTGCAAACCGAAGGTTGCTGAGATATTCGCCGTCGATCCTCACTCCTAAGCCTTCCCAGTCTAAGAGCTTGAATACTTCTTCTAAGCATGCAGTGAATAGCATTGGAGATATTGTGTCTCCTTGCCTGACCCCTTTCTTGATAGGTAACTTTCTACTTTTCTTGTGGAGAACCAAGGTAGCTGTGGAATCCTTGTAGATGTTTGCTCAGATATTACGTATGCCTCCTGTACTCCTTGATTACGCAATGCTTCTATGACTGCTGGTATCTCTACTGAATCAAATGCTTTTTCATATCTATGAAAGCCATGTAGAGAGGTTGATTGTACTCCGGAGATTTCTCGATTACCTGATTGATGACATGGATATGATCCATCGTAGAATATCCCTTCCTGAAGCCAGCCTGTTCTCTTGGTTGGCTGAAGTCAAGTGTTGCCCTGATTCTATTGGAAATTATCTTGGTGAATATTTTATATAATACTGAAAGCAAGCTAATGGGTCTATAATTCTTCAATTCTTTAACGTCTCCCTTCTTGTGGATAAGTATAATGTTGGCGTTCTTCCAGCTCTCTGGTACACTTGAAGTTGTGAGGCATTGTGTATAAAGGGCCGCAAGCTTTTCAAGCATGATATCTGCTCCATCTTGGATTAAATCTACTGTTATTCCATCTTCTCCAGCCGCCTTTCCCCTGGTCATGTCTTTCAAAGCCCTTTTAACTTCATCGCTAGTTATAGCAGACGCTTCTGTATCCGGTTCATCACTATTTCGAATGGAAGTAGCTTGGCTATTTTGGGAACTGTACAGATCAGGTATAGAATTATTCCGCTGCTTTTACTATGTCATCTAAATTGCTGATGATATTACCATGCTTATCTTTCAGTGCATACATCTTGCCTTGTCCTATGCCATGCTTTCTTCTTACTGATTTCATGCTGCGTCCATATTTTACGGCTTCCTTAATCTTTCCCACGTTATAATTTAGAATATCCCTTACTTTCTTCTTGTTGATCAGTTTCGACAGTTCAGCGAATTCTATCTCATCTCTTCAGTTGGACATTTTCATGTTTTGTCGTTTCTTTATTCGGTCCTTTGTTTCCTGGGAGAGCTTCCCTACTGGTTGCCTTCGCGCCCTACCTCCCACTTCAATTGCTGCTTCTGAGATCAGCCTAGTTAAGGTTTCATTCATTACATCTATGTTATCTTCATGTTCCTGTTCTAAAGCTGCATATTTGTTGCGAGCACCAGCCTGAATTGGTCTGCTTTCACCCTCACTGCGTCTAGGTTGGCCTGTTTCCTCTTGACTAATTTCACTCTTTCTCTCTTCAAATTGAGAGAAACCCTAGACCTCACTAACCTATGGTCACTGCACGTTACCTCACCTAACACTTCTACATTCTGCACTATGCTTGGATCGGCAGAGAGTATGAAATCTATTTCATTCCTTGTTTCTCCATTAGGGCTTTTCCAGGTCCACTTCCTGTTGCTGTGCTTCCTGAAGAATGTATTCATTATTCGGAGCCTATTCCTTTCCGCGAATTCTACCAACATCTCTCCTCTTGCATTCCTAGAATCGATGCCGTAATTGCCAATTGCTCGCTCACCAACCTGCTTTTTGCCCACTTTTGCATTGAAGTCGCCCATGACTACAGTATACTGAGTTTGCACCTTTCTCATTGCTAATTCGACATCTTCATAAAACTGTTCTATTTCTTCATCATCGTGACTGGAAGTTTGGGCGTAGGCTTGTACTACCTTCATTTTGTACCTTCTATTCAGCTTTATTACGACGACTGCTACCCTCTCACTAATGCTGCAGAATTCATCAATGTTGGCCGCTATGTTGTTATGAACTAGAAATCCTACCCCGGATTCTCTCTTATCTGGAAGACCTCTGTAGCAGAGGACGTGGCCGTTAGTTAGCACTGTGTAAGCCTCACCAGTTCTTTTAACCTCACTAAGGCCAATAATATCCCAGGCAATGCCTGATAATTCCTCAAATAGTCCTGCTAAGCCAGCCTAACTCGAGAGGGTGCGCGTGTTGAACGTTGCCAGGTTTAGTTTCCATTGGCGGCCTGTCCGGACCTAGAGATTCTTAGCACCCTCTGCCACGTCGCAGGTCTGACCGCCGCCTTGGTCGGGTGCTCCGCAGCCACTGGGGACTGAGGGCCATGTGTTAATTGTCGGAGTCATGAGGGAGGTAGTGGCCGAATACTGCACAGGGAGGCCAATTGCTGTTCTGGTGAGGGAGTGACTTTGATGAAGCTTAGTGACTTTGATGAAGCCTAGTTTGGTTACACCTGAATTGGTATAGCCCCACTAGCTCTCGGCACTATTGTTTTGCCGGTGTCAGGCACCACTCCATGCCTGAAAATGTAGTGGACTGGAGCGGGATTCGAACTTACGACCTTCAGATTTTTGGTCGGGTGTTCTACCTCTGCTCCACGCCACCACCCTATATATAGCTGGTATAGTTATCTACAAAGAAACAACTTAGCTTTCAATCTAAATCCATCAAGAAGAGATAGAATGAACTTAACTTGCCATTATCACGTCGATGTTACTACTGCCTCAACTAACCACTCGCTCGGTCCAGTCAAACGTACTCTGAAGCACGCGCCTCACCAGATACGTAAGCAGGCATACCTTACATTTGTTCGTCCGAAAATAAATATGCTTCAGCCATTTGGCACCCATAACAGGCATACCGAACTCGTAACATTGAATCTTGTATTTTCTTTATATTTTCTGATTACTCACGTTAATTTTATACCATGACGTCACTAAGAAGCAGAGTTCAGTCAGAAAGCTTATCACATCGTCGCAAAATCGCGCGTCTTTCACTCTTTCACGAGCTTTGCCATCATTAAATTCTTCACGATGACCTTTCTTTCAATCCCCTGCAGCCACATTTCCCCGCCGTGATCGTCTGTGCAAAGGTATAGCGCCCAACATGTCACTCCCGTCGTTTTGCAAGTTCATTCATACCACGTACTATAGCGGATTCGGAATAATCTGCCATCGCATATCGCTACTGCAACTAGCATAAGCAAGTTCAAGGAGCTACTGCACACTGGGCTTGCGGACTGACATTTATGTTTTTTTTTTCACGATTTGTATTCACCGAAATTCATTTCGACCCTCTTTAGCGATAATGTACTGTTTCTAGTTAATGTTCTGCATGGTTATTGTGCTTTGTGACCCTTGATAATATATATGCTCTGTACTAATTTTCAACGCATTGTAACTTCAATTCAGTGCACCATGTATTCTACCATTCTTTTTTTTTTTGTGCTTATTTGTGTTACGCTTGCAGGATGTCCTTTTTCTACTTTTATATATTTTTGTTCACTAATACACACTGTTTACATTAGTGTTACGATTTCACTAATATCTTTACTAATTGTTGTAATACTCCTGTATTGTATCAGCCCCACCCCCTATGTAATACCTTCTCTGAGGGCCTTTAGGGGTATTCTTGAAATACTTAAAAAAAAGAGCCTCCATATAAGTTCCCCATTTCTAAAGAAGTTTCTCAATTTCGGGCCCAGCTTTTGTGCTGTCGTATTCCGGTGGCAGACTGTCTGGTTGCACAGATTTCAACTGATGCGCTCCTAATTGTTAATGATGACGTTTCAGGGAAATAATTTGATTCACTCGACTTAATTCATGTCAGCTGAACAATTTGGATGCCTTAAAGGAACAATGGAGAAATATATTAAGTGGTATTAGTAAATTACGCTTACACAATGGCACATTTACCGTAAGAGGAGCCTTGGCCAGGCAGAAAGGAAGCAAGAATGAAAGATGACCTGGAAAACCACCCTGAAGTTCCTTGTATGGGTCCGTCATGACGTCGTTGATTTTGACAGCGTTTGCCTGGGTACAGTTAACTGTTTCCGTTAAAAAACGACTACATAAGGTTCTGAAATAACCATACTCAACCTATCAAGTATTGACAACTTTGCCTGCTCCAAAACAACCCAAGTTCGAGAAAAAAAAAAAACTTTAAAATACGCGATGTCACACATATGTACCGGCGCTGAGGTTTCGGTGCATTTTTTTCTTATTTAATAAATGGCATTTTCACGCAGGATGAACGATTATAATTTTGAATGATGATTTTACCATTCTAGACTGATTCAAGTAGCTGGCAGAAAAAGAATACTAATAGCATGCCTCTTTACCACATTCTATACATCTAAGAACGCCTACAAGTCTCATCTATAGGCTTCGCCATGGTGATTCTACAATATGTAATTGATCACGTAGCATACACGCCGAACCACAAGAACTGTCTCGAAACATTTGTGTTCCCCAAACATGCAGGTGGAGTATCAGCTTATAAAAAAAAATTAAATTCTGGGGTTTTACGTGCCAAAATCACCATGTGGTTATGAGGCACGCCGTAACGGGGCACTCTGGATTAATTTGCACCACCTGGGGTTCTCTAACGTGCACTCAATGCACTGCACACGGGTCGTTTTCCATTTCGCCCCTATCGAAATGCGGCCGCCGCGGCCGGGATTTGAGCCTGCGCTCTTGGGCTAATTAGCAGCGCAACGCCAAAATCACTACGCCACCACGACGGGTCGAGTATCAGCCTTCCTTCCCCAAACAGAGCAAAAGAGTAGATGGTCGAAATTCCAAAAGCTACAAGGAATATCCGAACAAATGAAAAAATGCGCCATTTATTATGCATGCAATATTTTGTCATAAGCTTCGGAAACACATACTTGCATGGACCCTCGTCTGCACTACTTTTTTACTTCGATATAGGCTAAAAGAGACCACAATATTTTTTCAGTGCTTCCAAAATTTTTTGTGCCTTCAAAATTTCCGGAAATTTTACAACACTATTCGCAAGGGAGAATGGCGAGAGAGAGAAGAATTTATTAGACGAAACGCGAAGAGGTCAAACTGCAGGTAATAGTCTTCCAGCCTGCTCAGAGAGGAGAGAAGGAAAAAAAGGAGTAATGAAATATTGTTCAGTATACTCATATATATATATGTATACAGGGTGTCCCACGTAACTTTCGCCAAACTTTAAAAATATGCAAAAGCTATAGCTCAACAGAACCCAGGTAATGCTGTTTGCGGTCGCTTAGACATGCTCGGATTATTTTTTGCATTCCGCCTAATTAGATAATTAGTCATAATTAATTAATCAACTTCTCAATTATTATAATTAGATGAAAAGTGTCAATGAGAAAATTGTAGAGCACTATGAAAAACTCCCGATACACCTTTCTGTTGCTCAATGCGTGCAACATAAAAGTGTTTTTCCGAGCGTGAAAGATGCCCGCGAACAGGGGCGGATCCAGGTTTTTTCTGAGGGGGGGGTCAGCTTCTGTCAATGATGATGATGATGATAGTTGCCTTTCTTATTTGCCGAAATTTACCGTTTTTCCTGACGATAAACCCGCGTTTTATACGGCTAAAGCAACACCTGTAGCCGTCCGTGGTGGCTCAGTCAGCTCAGGCGTTGAGCACGAGATCGCGGGATCCAATTCCGGCCGCGGTGGCCGCATTTCGATGGATGCGAAATGCAAAAACACCAGTGTTCTTGCGTTGTAGTGCAGGTTAAAGAACTCCAGGTGGTCAAAATTAATCCGGAGCCTCCCACTACGGCGTGCCTCATAATCAGAACTGGTTTTGGAACGTAAAACCCCAGAAAAAGGAAGAAGACCTGTAGCGAAGCGAGGCATCGGTTTCTCCGAGCGTATAGGAAAAGGACGTTACCCAATACAGCCATGTGCTTGGCGGCTGTGCCTGATAATACAGGGTGTTCAAAACTAAGCTTTATGGTTTTCTTAAAATTAGGCACTGGTAGGCACGCGAAGACCACCTGTACAAATAAGTTATGTGGCCAGTGGGGCACAAAGTGAGATGATAATTATCGCTGTGAGCAGCCTAATTAACTAAAATTGAACAATTATTTTTTGTTGATTGGAGTAAGTGGGTTTGTTTGTATTGAAAACGACTGTCGAGTTTCTACACAGTATCCGTCGGAAGAATTATTATAGCGTGTCCGTGCTCCGAGATATCTGACTCCAAATTTCAATTGTCGCACTGCGAAGAATAATCGAGAATGACAATTCTCAAGAATTCCCGTGAATGATCATGAATGAAGCTCAGTGACCACTTCTGTGGAGGGATGGCGGTGCCATCTTCTTTCTTGAGTCGTGGTGGTGTGTTGACTAGAGGAACGTTCTTGAATACGGGCGTAACGCTCCGCTCCAACGCAGCAACCACTACGCTGGTAGTTTACGATATGCGAATCACCGCGTATGAAGACTCACGACGCCACCTACAAGAATAACGATGTGGCGTAGTAGGCGAGAGCGCGAGCTAGCGTCTTCATGTTTTGTTTCCCACGCGACGTCATCCTTTTACACAAGGCTCGCATCTGCTCCCGCTTCTCTAACCACGCGACGCCATCCTAGGCCCGCGCGCTGGCGTTGGCCGCTGACGTCACGCTCCCCCACTTCGCAGCCGCGGCTCGAGGCTTCGCCCCGCTCCGCGAGAACGCTCACTCAGATAAACGGATCCGGCGGGCTTCAGCCTCCTAGGCTTAGTACGACAATAAAAACGCGAAGTTACAATGAAAAACTTGTAGCGTACGAACGGTACTGTGCTCGTACTGGATATTGTCAACGTGTAACTGTGATCACAATGAGTGCTACAGTTAAGAAAAGTTGCCTATGCGTAGTTCTTAGGCTAGCTGTTAGTTGTTATTATTTATATATGAACACTTCAGCAAGAGATCTCTTTCACTAAGCAGGTTGGTCGCGGAACCGATGACAGCCAATGAGGCAACCGTTGACCCCAAGGGGAAACTAAGTTAATCAGGCGCGAAGGCGCTCGAGCGGACCTCGGCGTGTTTGGCTAAAGGGACGTCCCCTCGTTCATTCGACGCCACCGACGGGACGAGTAAGGCACGGCAGCCGCCAGGAGGTCCAAGGTGTTCATGAGAAAAAATAACTACGGCAACTTCCTGACGCCACACTCCTACGGAATACAACTAAGCTTGTGAGCGAGCTAGCTTTACTTCTACATTGCTGATACCACCGGTACTCACGAAAAATACTTTTGAAGAATGCTGGTGGCCATATTTTTTTTTTTTTGCGACAGGGCCATCCCCCCTGTCAGCGAGGGGGTGATGCAGAAATCTGAGGGGGGGGGGGGGGGGGTCAGGACATCCGGACATCCCCCCTGGATCCGCGCCTGCCCGCGAATACACGCTAAGTGCCTCGAATGGCCAGTCGCGCGGCAATTTTATATACTATAGACTGGATATATATATATATATATATATATATATATATATATATATATATTGTCCAGTCTACTATATACAAGTTCGCGTCTCAAGCCTTCAATCTCGGCCTGAGTTAACGAGAGTCTTGACGGCTCGCTTCGTTGATGTTATTTGCGGCCAAGCGCCCATTAACTTTTACACTAAACGGCCTGTTTATCGGCGCTTACGAAAATATCATTGTCTGCCGTTCACAGTCATAGCCTAGTCTGGCACTTTCCGGGCCTTTTGCTATGCCTCTCAAGACAATGTGTATAAATTGTTTTGAATGAATGAATGAATGAATGAATGAATGAATGAATTAATTAATGTTGGGGGCAAGCAACTCATATGTGCTCCACTGTCTCAGCACGTACTATCGAGCAAGAAAGCTTACGGACCACGGGATCTCAGAAAACGCTAAATATCCGAGCAGCCTTTAAAAGTAGTAAAACCGTACATCACAATGCGGTTCGCATATACCAGTAGAGGCTGGAAATGGGAATACCAGGCTGCGTTTTGAGGCTGCGGAGATATTCAACGTTTTGTCAGATCCCTTGTTCCGTAAACTTTTTTGGTCGGTAGTAAATTGCACATATCATAGCCTCGTGAGTCCGCGTGTTAGATGCGATGCAAATGTTGTCGCGCGATTTTCTTGTTATGCCCACATAACCTGGGTGAGGAAAGAATTGCAATCTGTCCTTGAGAATGGGTTAGTGACAATATGAAATGGCAATGAAATGTTTATTTCTCTCATAGTTACAGAGTAGCCAGGGAGAGGGCAAAAAGCTGCTTGACGCAGCTTGAAGACTGCCCGTGGCGGCACAATTGTCGAGAATGACTGTGCCATGCTTTTTTCCGGCGCTCTGCTGATCCTACTGCGCTTCACCGCGCTTCGCACTCAGCCACCCATGTATGTGTACACCGTTCGGCAGCCGCAGTGCGCTAGCTTACGATTGCGTTCAGCGATTTCAGCAGCTGTCTTGACGCGTTTCAGAGGCGTAGCGTCTACAGGTGTCTGTATACCGTCTACAGACGTTATCGCTAATAGCAGGGTCTCTTCCATTGCATCGCTGCGAATGCGAAAGCAGCTCTTCCTGCATATGAGCTTAAATAGTAATCGCAGTTTTCTTGAGACGTGTTGTTGGGCACGAGAAGGAGGGAGGGCGCAACTTTATGACAGCAGAATGAAATTATGGGCATCTGTGGCGAGAGAAAGCCACGATGACTTCCTTGTTTCAAGCTTTCAGCAGCTTTTTCGATTTCTACTCAATTCAAATCTTATTTACAGGCACTCAACAGTATTTTCACAGGAGGCAACACTAAAGGCCCTTGCCCTCCTGACAAGGTACTTGCCCTCCGGGGGGTCCCCTATGTCGGCCCACTATGCCGACCACTAGCTGTGTGCCACATTCCGTGGTTCGATCTACCAGCGGCACTTCGCATCTGTCTTCCCATTTGTTGCATCACCTTATTTCTTTGCACTCCATTCATTCGGTGCCTATCGCAGCACTTCCAGACGCGAGCGCCGAAGAAAACTTGTAATTTTTGCTGCTGAGCTCAACTTCGCGGCCTCGATTCTCATTTCATGGCTGCCGAGTAAAATAGAAAAAAAAAATGTTCGAAGGCGATTCAGCCTCTAGTTGACGTACGTCGATTTCTTAAGCTAGCTGGGGTTGAGAATGATGTGTATGAACTACAAACTTTATTCTGAGGCCCGCAGCGTCTCAACGACAGCATCTCAGAACGCTATAGCTGTCACGTGGAAAGAATGCGAGAACACTCCCCTTACCACCAGTACCATGGGTACTGCACGGTGCTACCAACGGTACCACACGGTACCGCACGGTACCAGTATACTGGTACCGATACCACTGGTACGGCATGGTGGTACGGCACGGTGGTACAATGGTACCGATACCACAGGGAGCACAGGTACACGATCTATCTTCTGGATCGACGCACGAAAAAGGCTAGAAACATGCCCGTTACGGTAAAGTGGGGGGTAACTCCTCAAGAAAGACATTGCTTTAAAAAAAAAAAACGTAGAAAAAAAGAAAACGCTTGGTGGTGCTCGAAGAATCCCAGGTGCTCAAATTAATGCGGCAAAATGCAAATTTAAGTTGAACGTTGCAAGATTAGACTGATGTAAAATCACGGATCTTCTTTGCTTGTGCAGCACAATTCATGATAAACTTTCAATCACTGAGTGGCGATTTGGTTTTAGGGCGCTCGATTCCTTGCCCATTCGTTCTCTGGCCTTTCTGCAGTGTTTTTCGCACTTCACTCTGTCTCCGTCGAACAGCTGCCTCCTCTGGTGGCACGCGTGGTCCTGAGCCCGATGTTTTTTTTTTGCTTGGGCTTAGTCAGACTGTTAAAATCAATTTTTGGCCGTGGCATCACTTTTCAAATTTAATACTGGAGACATTAAAGTGAGTTGCTAAAAATAATAAACGTATGCCTTCTCGACGGAACTCAGTCGCGTTTACTTGATTTCTAACAAGGGAAGGGTATGGTTATTGAGAGCGGCTAGAAGCACATGGCTATTGGAGGACGAATCGACACGTCGCATGCACGAGGTGAGTGCGCCGACAACGTCGTCTATCCTCCTCTTACGTGCTTCGCATTCGGTGGTCTGACGGCAGTCCTCCGCTACGGAGGCTTAGTGGATTACCTTTTAATGCCTCACTCTGCACGTACTTAGGTGGAAGAGCGATTGCCAGTCTACTTGCGCGGACACACTCGTTTCCATCACGCAAATAACTTCTTCTGACGGACGCGGTACAAGACTCAGGTGGCGCAGTACTGCAAGACAAAGGAGGCGTGATACGAGGGAGCTATGACCATGTATTTAATTTATACAGGGTGCGTTGCGAGGCTCGTCGGAAGCGCAGCTTTGCTAAGCGGTTTTGCGCAGCACGTTTGGGGCAGCTGGCGTATACCTCTGTCGTGTTGCACGGGGCAGGAATGCAGCGTGTCTGTGGTCGATTTCGATTATCACGCGGAAATACCCCTTAATTCTACTACTACTAAGTGGCGCACCATCGGGGCAGGGAGGTTGGGGGTAGTATTCTGTCATTTAGTGTTTATGACAGTCTGGTGATGCAGCAGTTTTATCTTTTATGCTACAACCAGTGATGTTTTCCTTGAAACGGGCCCCCATTCCATGTGTTTATATGGTACACAAGTCCTTCAACAACTTTCACTTTTCTTTTTTCTTAACTTCTCTGTTTTTCGCCAACCATTTATTTAGCGTTTTTGGAAATCGAGTCATAAAGCGGCCATTTATTCTTCGAAAGCTTGTTTGCAAGCAGGCTCTAAAGATGTTGAGAGGCTAACCCTGCAGTTTTTAATGACAATTAGTAATGTTGCGTTTACAACTGATCGTAATTGTCTCTGATAGTGAGTGGTCTTTTTTTTTCGCTTGTCAGTGCAATTGTGCTACCTAAGTATGTATATGGAAATAAATATTCCTGCTGTAAATATATGCGTCTGCGTTTGACTATTCTATATTCGATTGGATATTCGATTGGATATTCGATACTTACTGTTCGTATTCGATTCGTAGTAAAAAAAGTTGATATTTGCCCACATCTAGTTTTATTCCAGCTCACTGCAGTGCAGTCTCTGAAGAAGGTTCCCCCCTGCTGTCTTTAGTATAAAACTATGGTCATTGTTAGCGAGCAGCTTCCGTTGCCTGAACAGCCATGTCTCACTTATGTGTGTATGCACAGGGCCCAAAACGAGTTATTCGATTCGGGATGAACTGGAGACGCAGGAAATGCTTTGATAAGGTTTGATAGCTTCACTCTGCCGTCAGCGTTGAGGCTCGTGGGTGAACCTGACGTTCATTGGTAGCGCTCGTTGGTAGCGCTCTTTACTCTTCTCTGTCCTTTTTTCCTACATTTCGCGCGCTACGCAATACCGCCGTTATGAACTACGACCAACTCGCCCAAGCTTCTACCCTGACGTTGGACTCCACGCGGCCCGTACGTCTTGCGGGGACGTCTAGCTTTTCATTGAATCCAAATGTCCGTGGCACCATGCCGACTTAGGTATTCTCAGATTTTTTTTTTTTCCGGGCACAACGAAATCGTTACGCCACGGCATGCACTCGCATTGTGTCATTGTTTACACACTTTGGGAACGAGCGACGCCAGGGCCGAGAAACGGAAGAGTGGCTTTTCACTCTGCGCAATCCGCGTTGCAAGCGGCGATCTACAGCACACACATCGTGCAACAGCTCCGCCGCTGACCGTTTATCTCGCCCACGGTCGCCGCCTGGCCACCGGAGCGAGAAAGAAAGCGTGTCACGTTTTGGGCGACTCAATTGCGCAGTCACCCGGCTGCTCAAAGATGAAACGGGTTTAGCAGCGAGAACAACGACCGGAAGCGAGGGAAGAGGCGAACAAGAAAGAGAGACAGGTTGGTGGGAGAAGCGCATAACATTGCCGGAGGAGGAATGGGAGGAAAGCACTATGCCATTATGTCTGTCTGTCGATGGAATCGATACCGACGACGAAAAGTATACGTGGCCTGTGCAGCGCCCAGTGGCGTGGTGATTTCCTGGCGCCATTGCTTTGTTCAGTTTTCAACTTTTTCTCTTTTCTATCAGGCAACCGGCGTGACTGGTCTAGGGACATTCCGTCGCGCTGACTTTGCCGCAGCCGAGCCTATAGGCCGAAGAATAAAGCACCCACACAGCGTATGCACGTACAGTGGTCAAAAATTTAAACGTGAACAGCGACGAACACCTTTGACGCTTATAATAACATGGAAGTGCGACGTGTAATCGCTTTGTAGCCGATTGCATGAAGTAGTACCAAGTGTACATTTTGGAGTCTGAATTAAGCTGCTGCTACGAATAAACATAGGAGAAACCGGAAACGAAACAATTTGAGACAGCAATTTTAACTTTTAAGGTTGTATCACATGAATCAATATCCAAAGACTAGGTAAATAAGCGATAACAATAAATATAGCTGCTCGAAGTGTGGAACACCAATTAATAATGTGCCATATAAGATTAAAGTGGAAAAAGAAATAATACGTGAGTGTGGCTTTGTTGCTGGCCCAAAAGACGACGTCTCAGTTGTATATAGTTTTTTTACTATTCATTGCTTGCTTAGCCTGGACTTTTCGTCTGTGCATAGAACCAGACTAGTAAACCAAGCGCCTTAAATCTTCCCGCGTCTGGCGTGCACAGAAGTAATGTATACCACATGAGAGAAATTTCTCAAATAAAGTATGAGAGAAATTTCTCAGTCAATAGACTAGAAATAAATCTTCTAACATTTGTATTCTACAATTTTGTCGTCGAGAAATGTTTTTAACGTGCTAAAGCAATAGCGTTGTATGCGAATGACAAGTAATGTCCACAAGAGCATGGCAGTACTTTGCGAACCATAGATTTTATCAGTGGTGCAACTTTGTGACATGAATCAAAATAGTAAAAACAACATATGGCAAAAAACAACACGCAGATAAACATACAGAAGGAGGTCCGAAAGGCACTAGGCTTTAGGGGGACCTCCTGTCAAAAGGTACTGACAAGAGTAGTTGCTAAACTAAAACAGCATTATAGCAGCAGTAAACTTAGTTGTATTGTAATCAGAAAATTAACGCTGATAAAAACAAAAATACGAAACGAAAACTATAGATAATGAACATTATTCTAAAGAGATGAATATAAACCTAGTAATTCAGTAAGTAAGAAAGCAATTCTTTTTTAAATGCACCAAGTAATGAACAGTGCTTAATATAAGTTGGTAGAGTGTTCCAAATAGATAACGCTGAAAAATATGTGGTATGTCGATTATAATTATTCCGTATTACAGGCAGTAAAACATTTCCATCTGACGCAAATCAAGTAGGATTTGTGTTAAGAAGATCAACACTACAAAATGCACTTGATGGTATAAGATGATTAAATGATTTGAACAAGATAATGGCAAGATAATATTAAGCATGAAATGCTTTTAGCTCCCGTTTTCTGCGACCTTCAAAAGACCTCCAGCCAAAATTCAGAGCCGTTGTCCTGGCACTCAAGACGAGAATGGGGCGAGAACGAAATGAGAACACCCGGGCATCGTTGCGAGAGCAAAACAAAATCATCCGGGCAAGCAGTAAAAACTTGAGAAAATGTAGTCTCTGGCCCCCAACCCCTTGTGCAGGACCGAATTACATACGCTAGTTACTGCCCAAACAAGTTACAAAAATATTGCATCTATTTCTTCCTAATGTTTGTTCACAATATCACTGAAGCTGTAACTTCTAGTAGGCTGACGTTTAATTTGTCATTTCGAATAGCGACGTTCAGTAGGCAGGTACAGTGCACCAGACACTTAATAGTCATCTTTTGGTGCTGGGACAGGGTTACCTTTGCTCTTTTCAACGTCCGTGAGTTTCGCGGCGCGGGTGTGGCGGCGCCTCCTTCGAGAGATGGCGCCACACTGCGGGACCAGGCGTCCGGCGCGCCGCGGATGGTTGTTTGGCCGAGACGAGACTTGCAACGAGGTTCAGTTCAAAACTGGTTCACTTCGGCTCAGTAAGCTTTCGGGCCTGCGTTGCGGCACCAATCTGCTTCGCCGGGAACCATTTCATGCTTACATCTACTCTCGATTACGGGAGAGCCAGCATTTTTCAAACTAGAAATTGACAGTATGTAAAAACTATGAAGCAACGAAGAGGCACTGCTGTGATATGAACTGAAAGTTAGTATTCTAATGGCTTGGTTTTGTATGTATTGTATAGGTGATAAATGAGTTAGATAACTATTGTCCCAAGTCGTGATGGAATAGTTAATGTGACTGTGAATGAAGGGATAGTATAGTGTAATTAAGGTCGGAGTGTTAAAATAGTGACGTGGTTGTATTAAAATTCTAATGCCATAAGCTAGTTTTCTTCACAAGTGCGCAAAATTGTGTATTTTAAATTGACATCAAGAATAACACCCAGGAAGGAGCGTTCGTTAACGGGAACAATGCACATGCCATTAAGTTTGATCGTAGGGTAATGGGAAAGAACCTTGTGATTTGAATGAAAACCATGAAGTTAGTCTTTAAAAGGATTAATGCTGAGAGAGTTATATCGCCACCAGGTTGAAATGTTTTTTGAGGTCTGTGTTTAGTTTTAGAGTCAAGGAGTGGATGGATTCGTCAGAAGCAAGTATAGACGTGTCATCTGCATAAAAAGGCTCAAAGTTATTAACAATCTGAGGAAGGTCATTTATATAAATAAAAAATATAGGTGGTCCGACTATCACCTTGAGGAACGCCTCTATCAGTATATATAGTCATAAATTTTGATAGTGTAGGACGAATTTATACAACCAGTTGGCGATTATATAGGTAACTATTAATTAGTGTTAAAGTAGGTCCAACAATTGCAACAGCTTGAAGTTTGGTTCCAAAAATGCTGTGCTTAATAGAAGTGAAAGGCTTTTGATAGAACCATCAGTAAGGATCCTGCAAATTTACCGACATCGATAGATTTTTTAATCTTATCAGTAAAAGTGAGCAAAACAAGATCAGTAGAAAAAGCTGGTCGGAAGCCGAGCTGATGAGCAGTTAAAATGACGAATTTATCGCCTTTCTTAAACACTGAGATAACTTTAACCTTCCTAAGTTGTAATGAAACTGACCCAGTTTTCAAAATAAATTGATAATGCGCGAAAGGGGGGCAGCAATGTGGTAAGTAATTAATTTATGTTAGAAAAATGAATTTCATCAAGCCCGGCACTAGTGAGTTTTAATTTACTTATGTCCATTTTTTTTCATTACGTCTGTGGGAAAAAGTAGAATCACTGAAGAACGCGCCAAATATTGTATGAAATGTCAGGATTCCAGGAAATGAAGGTGGGATTCCAGCAAAATCATTATAGCTTTAGAGATCGATATTGAGGCGCTGTTTCTAGAAGGCCGCTCTGTTTCTGTGCGGAAAACTGTCCTGTTCTACGTTGCCCGCGGCTGGTGGCGAAAAAGGCCACGTATGTGCTAGAACACGTGCGCACGCACACACCACACACGCACACATGTACACTGGTAACAATGCTCATCAACACGAATGGCATTGGTTGCGGCAAGATAGGAACCTGACCATGTGATCTTGTAGTATTACTCAGATATTGCACTCGGAACTGAAGAGCATACACGTTTGAAATGTAAGTATAGTTTAATGCCATCCACATCGTTCAGTTCATTTCTTGTCTTCGGCAAGATAGTCTCGTTCGTCGGTGAAGCCCAGCCTGACGAAAGTGTCGAACGGCTCCCTTTGTTGCAACGCCTGGAAAGTGGCAAGCGAAATGCACCAACATGAAAGAAAGAACGGTGTTATTGCCGCTGAATTTTGTTGTATGCGGCAGTACCAAAATGCACCGTATATTGAACAAATTAACAAGTGTATGAGACTGTAACACTGGACTAAGATTGAGAAAATGCTACTATTTACGGAATGAGAAACTCAGGCATTCACGATCTCTGTAACAGTCAATGTGTTTGGATTTTTTTAGCTCTTGCAGAGTGTCAACCAAAGTCTAAAATGCACCTGTTTATTATAACGTAGCAATCAAAGTCAGCAAATTAAGTGACCTGCTACCATCTCGTCTTCTGTAGGCCGATTTCTAAGAAACCAGCACCACCGCAAATATCACGGCGTTTGTCTTCTGAATGTCACCGAATACTTTGTTCCATCACCATGGTGCACTTTCTAAATAAGCAACAAACCGCGCTTCTAAACCTAGCTTTAGAATAATATGTCGTTCGCATAGTTCAGAAATGTCGCATTTCGACGATCTCAAATTGCGAAACTCGAATCTATCAAATTACAGAGTATGTCGAGCTTTTCCTCACTCTTGCGGGAGTCTGTTACAGCAATTAATGTTCGATACAGTGCGGTAATTCTTAAGGGAAGCGGCAAAATGTCTCAGGATGTTGCATACCCCAAAACCAGCGACGAAGTTGCCGAATGCCGACGCGGAATCGAAGTCCCGTCTGTGCAGAACGACGCTAATTTCTCTCAGCCTTGGACAGCCTCCTGCATAAACCAGGCCTGTATCAAGCCTCAGCCATGACTATATGCAGGAAGATATATTAAGAAAAAAACAATGACTCGCCATCCCAGCCCTACGAAAATGGAGGTCCAGCGAAGCTGTTGCAAAACCACCACTACAACTGCCGAGGGGGGTATGCAATGATTTATTGATGGTTTGGGTGCTTGTTTTGAGCTTGTTCTTCTTGAAACGTATAGGTGTCTTGCATGGGTGATTTCAATGAATGTATGCACTGTTCACTTCACTTTGCTGAGCGCTTGTAGCCTCAGTTTTACGGAGGTATGTGCCATTGCTGCTGATAATAGATGCTTGTTTGAGCTTTTTCGTTATTGAAACTTACGCTGTTGTGTACGTTGTATGCCTGATTGGAATGCATGCATTGTTCGCGTCACTTTACTGAGTGCTTGTAGCCTCTGCATTAGGAGAGGAATGAGCTATTGCATTTTTGCGTGCTTAGGGGAGTATCAACCATTGCTGATGATGATAATTTTTGTCCATGGACAGGGCACGAAAAATGCCGACCACCGAGAGGCTAACAGCTGCGCTGTAAAAAAATTATAGAATTGTAAGCGGAGCTTTTGCAGACATGAGAGTAGACGGAGCTGAAAACTTTGGCCAAGACTTGCCGGAGTTCATTCTCTTACGTGAAGTCACGTGAACATCACAAGCGGTCTCGATGAGTTGGTTTATTGTGTGCGCTTTCACATCTGCCTGAACTACAAATTAACTTGCAAGTCATCTGAGCATTGCTTGTGTCTCTGAGCAGTTTATGTCATGATTCGCCTGTGATGGGTGTATCAGACACAAACCTGTATTTATCGTCACCCTAGCCTTTTTTCCCCTTTCCCTCCCCCAGCGCAAAGCAGCAGGCGAGAAGAGTCTACCTTCCGCCGATCTCTCTAAAATTCTACACATATCTGTCTCTTTTTTACATAGCGCTGACAGACATCGGCAATTTGTACAAGCTTTCGCCACATTGTCATTCACATTGTCATGGCCTTTTGTACCCCTTGTTTACTTAGTGCCAAGAAGCGCGGGCCGGCCGTGGAGGCTCAGTGCATGGTTATGGCGTTCTGCTGCTGAGCACGAAACCGTGGATCGATTTGCGGCCACGGCGGCTGCATTTCCGTGGAAGCAAATATATATATATATATATATATATATATATATATATAGAAAAACCCCCGGTTGTCAAAATTAATCCAAAAGACGCCACTACGGCGTTTCTCGTAGCCCCAATGATGCTTTGGTACGTAATAAAGGAGTTGAAACCCATGAATGAATCAATCAGCAAGCATGTGCGCGGATTTCTAGTAATGATGATATTGCTCGTAACTTATTTTTTCCATTCCATTTGTGGTTACAGCTTAGTCCTGTTTATCGCAGCAATACTTTACCAGAGGAAGCCGGCACTGCATATACTTACCTCTCGAAACAAAGTTGAAGGCTGCCAGTTTAACACCAAGTTGTTATCATGTCATGACAACAATAGTCAATTTATGGTGTTTTACGTGCCAAAACCACCATCTGATTATGAGGCACGCCGTAGTGGAGAACTCCGGATTATTTTGGACCACCCGCGGTTCTTTAACGGGCATGATATCAGTGACATTTTGTCGAGTTCGGTTTTATCGCAGACCTCCACATGAGCTCAGCCTGATGCGACAACGCGTACGCTCGAATACATCGCCTGACAGCGAAGCAAGAGAGGATTTTGCTGCTTGCATCATTACATTCCCGGCAAAAATTCATGCATAAAGCGAGTAGATCCTCGCCATCCGTTATTTTATCCAAACACTTTTGGGAACACGGTTGATTGATTGTTTAGGTAGAGCTCAAAAAGGTTCACACCCACTACGGACAGTATCAGCAGTCTTACTCTTTCCCGACAATGACCGCTTTTGGTTTTTCCTGCAATAGCCTAAATGTTAAGTGATTATAATTATTGCCTGAAACACGACCGATTCATTAGTTACTGGAGATAAAACTAACTTAAATTAGAAACACTTACAAAATGTTCGCTGAATAAATTAGGAAGAACGGAAAATTTCATTAACAAACTAGATGCATGACAGTGTCCTATCACATATTGGCATGTGGAAGTCAATAGAGTTTTTTTGCAGATGCTACAAGCAGACCACGGAGTTTTCAGCGTGTCAGTATAATATGTCACGCATGTCATCGTCTCGCAAAAATGGCAGACCAAATATAGAATATTCTTTTTCTTACCATGCAATATTATGGCACCTCCGGGTGAGATGACGGTGTGCGTTAAGTACAGCTGCTGGATTCGATGTAATCCAGCTTCAGCCAGAACAGCGGCAGATGCCTCATCGATGTCTCGTCCCCTGTCAATCTCTAAGGATGACAGGTTCACACAGGACCTCACTGTGACGTGGGTACAGAGAGAAATAGAAATAGCGAAACGCCACTATTTTCCTGACATACATTTAAAACAGCGACACGTGATTTTCGCAGAAACAATGGCGAAGATAAGTAATCATCTTATAATAATTTTGCTCCGTATAGTAACATTTTCACCCCAAATAAGGAGGAAATGTGTGAATCTGCTGACCTGTCCTAGTACTAATACACTGATCATTCATTAGCAAATTATAGTGACAATAATAAAGATACTGATGGCACTAAAAAATGTCACAGTTTCGCCCTAAGGGCGAAGCAATGAATGCGATAGCAACACAGCAATGTCATACGAAGTAAGGTGAGCGGCTTTGGTAGCAATATGAATTGTAGTAAACATGAGCTGATTAAGTAAGCAGGTGTGCTGCGGCGTAAGTAGACCGACATGAAGAGAGACTCGATGAACACGAGAAGGCGCGTGTGAAACGGTGCTGTTGATGAGAAGCGCTTCCCGTGGGCAGCGCGTGCGAAGGGACACACCTGTAGTGCTGCACTGCCGATCCGGGCAGCATTGCATGTGTAGCGTGCGTTGGAAAATGTCGCCCGACTATTACTAACTGAATGAACAAGCGTGGTGTGAGCGCGCACAAACAAACACGAATAGATCACACTGAATGACTCCAGACAACGACTGTCAAAACGCTGGCAGCAAGCATACGCCGCAGCAAGCATACGCCGCAGCGGGCGAAGGTACGTGCCGTCTATCGTTTCAACGGAAACTGAGCGGCGAATGCACGGCGCATAAATGTCAGAGCCGTGTGGAGATAAGAGACGGTGCGGACGAGCGACGAGCGCGGTTGTTGGCAGCGTAGAAGTGCGCCATTTTCATTACGCACAAATGATTGGTCACTTGAAGGACATGTATGACTTGACAGAATTTTAATCGGACGGGCACCACCTCTTGTTACGTTGCTTGTCGTTGCCGCCCTTTTAAGATCAAAGCTACTTGTAGTTTTTGTGTGTACAGGGTGTGCTTAACGAGTTTTTAGGTCCTTTCTAGGCCATGAATATGAGATGTGTTTGCTGGTGCTTGTACGTTTTTCGCAGATAGTATTTTTCTCGCATACGAGTATACATGACGCAATAAATGCCACGTAAGAATTAAAAAAAAAACAGTGGCCGAATCGGTCAGCGTGGTGCTCTCGCAATCTGGAAGTTGGTGGTTCGAATCCGCAGCCCGACGAGCAATTTTTATTTTCGAGCCGGGTTTCACAGAAACACCTTCTCTTACGCCCATCGCTTCTCCTCCTCGCGCCCAGCGCGGCCTTTCTTTGGTCACCTCCTCCCCCTCAGCGTTAGCCCTCTCCTCCTCTGCTGGTCACGTGACCAGCCATCCCCCGGCGTGGTATCATCCTATCTGGTCACGTGACCTGCGTGACACCGCCTGACAGACTTAGAAGGCTAGACTTAGAACAGCTTCGCTGTTAAAATTAGGCTAAATTGGCATCACGCACGTCTCTAATTACACACAGCTTAGTGTGACCATCACTGTATGTCTAGCCAGCGCCTCTATTTTTTCAATGCCAGTGCAATCGCTCGCTCCGCAATGGGAGTCGTTGGTGCGCCTTAGTTTAGTGAGTTGCCGCGATGTGACGCTACCCAGAGGGTATACTACTGCTTGCGTCACGCGAACGCAAGCAGGCGCGAACGCTAGCCGACGGGTGAGAGTAGGAAAGGGCGATCGGAGAGGGTGGGAAACCATTGGATCGGCCGCATCTGGCTGGCATTGAAAAAATAGAGGAGGCGTTGGTCCAGCGTATTTCTTCTCTTTGTCCCTGTCTTTGTGAGCGCTGCACGTACCTTGGTATGCCGCGGTCATGAAGACGAAATATGGATTAGCGATACATTAAAATTCTGGCACACGCTCCCCGCGACCTCATAGATCTCGGTAGCATCTGCACGAGGCTAGGTATTATATATGTTAAAATAAGCAACAGATTATATTGCATAAAAAAAACTGGAAACTATTGTGAACTTATCCGTGCGTCCCTTCCCCCCCCCCCTTTTTTTTTCAGAAGCAGGGGGGGGGGGGGGGGGTCATCCCGACTCTTGCTGTCGAGATGAGCGTCGATAAGTGGCGCATCGAAGCCACTGAAAGCTGCAGAGAGTCCGCTCACTGGGCTGTGCGTTGCTGCCGGTACTAAACTTTCCAGTGCAGGTGATTGAATGTCTCAGCAATGAAATTATGCGCAAAACAAGCGACGAATGGGCGCAGACGGGCTCCTCAGCGGATGGTCAGACCCACGAGTCGAATTCGCAAAGCTTTTCGTTCGTAAGTGCTCTTTGTAATTAGCCGCTGGCCTTTGCTAATATCATGTACAACGTTGCGATTGACTGGCCCTTGATCCTACGGCCAGTTCTAGCGTAAGAACGTTCTTGTGAAATATTTTAGTGTTGCTGCTACAATACGTACTGCTTTTTTGTACAAGCGCACATCTTATTATGTATTCCTCACGTTTTCATCGTATTTTCATGACTTCAATTTTGTGCACCGATCCCTGTTTATATACTCGGTCTTCCTCCCCACTATCGCTTTAAATCCCCTTTCACCCCATGCAGGGTAACAAAGCATACTTTTAGAGCGATAGCTCTACTACTCCAGGTACAAACCCCACAAAGCGCCTGGTTCCGTAAATCTGACCTTCAAGCTCAGCCAAGGTCAAACTAGCCTGCCACTACCGGCGGCTGCTTCGTACGCCGCGTGGGCGCCCATATCTTGAAAGCGATCTGCGATGTGGACAAAGTGCTCGGTCGCGTGGGCCTCATCTTCAAAGCGATCTGCGATGTGTACAAAGTGCGCCGAGTGCTGGTAGCTTCGTATGCGCTGTGCTTTCGGCGCTTAGTTCGCGTTGAAGCGAGACAGCATGAAGGTCAATTAGCTCGCTGCTGCCGCGCCTGTGTTGTCTTGTGGTGCAATTGTAGATGCGGTAGTTGTTGACGGCGCCGAGCAACGTCTGTGTCCTTTCCCAAAGCAAGCAAAACCTTGCTATCGCTCGACAAACTTGGTTTAACCACGTTCAACTACGGCAATTTTTTTTCTGGTTAACCTCCCTGCCTAATTTCCTTTGTTTCTCTCCCTCTCTTTCTCTCCATCGTATTTGTGGTTCATCAGCATGCTTTTTAAACTAACACGTTAATCCCTACTGAGATACTTGTTCAGAAATACTTGCGCTCTTTCACTGTTTTGCTGCAGAACGTTTTCAATATATTTTTTGTTTCTTATGATGCGCACTTCCGAGTAGGATTTACCTTTGATGACATGTGCTTCTATTTTTGTATTTAATATGTATGAAATCCCACCTTGTTGTTGCAATATGAGCTCAGTATATTGTAAATAAATAAATAAATAAATAAATAAAATAAATAAATAAATAATAAATAAATAAATAAATGAATGAATGAATGAATGAATGAATGAATTGCTATGTTTCAGAGGCACAATAAATAAAATCAACATCGAAGGTTTTTTGAAAGCCTTCACCTGCAGTCGAAATTGCCCAAAGGCATGCGGAATTGCTTTGTAGGAATGTCTGGTGTCTATCGGATGTATAAAGGTAAATAGCAAATTATTGAAAGATGTATTGTTGCTTATTAGGTAAGAATAAAATAAGCAGGTATAGCCCACTTTAGAGATAGCTATCCAAAGCATGCCAAGGTTTTAGAAAGCAGGCCGAAGGATATGAAAACTAAGTCGGAAGATATCGGGGTCATGTCAAAGTTGGGAGGAAATTGTATACAGGTGAAACGGGAAAGTCGGAGACAACAAATCTCGTCTATTTAAAAAAAAAAAATATTTCATCATATACCATTTCTTTCTGCCCTTCGGTGTTTGCGCTGCTGAATCTTGAACTTCGACCCAATTGCCCTAATTGCTATTCTGGTTCAGTGCATGTCAAAGTATATCAAAGACAACAAAAGGCGGGCGAAAGAAGCATGAGGCAAAAGATTACCTATATAGCCTGCCCAATTCGATCGCGTGTTAGCGCGAAGCAGCCATAGATTATTGTTGTTCTTTTCACTTAGCGAAAACAAAACGAAAGAAAATGCATACAAACGCAGCAGAGGCTTGCCAGTGTGAGGCTCCTTCCCCCGATGCACAGCACTTGCAGTTCAGGCCAGCACTTTCCCAACATCTGGCAGACTCTATGACCAGCATATCCTTGCTTCTTTCTGCATTTAGAAAGACATGGCTAATGATCATTGTATTAAATAATTTGGCATACTCAACTGTAGTTGACGTCTATGTAATGCGAACCATTCATGATTTGTAAAGTACCGTTGTATGAAAAATGTAGCTGTTGTGGTAGCGAACTGTTGTGTAGATACTCGCATTATATGCTGTGGTGTCTATATTTATAATAAGTAAGACAGAAGGTTTCTAATGACAAGATATAAGGATGAAAGCAAAATAAAACAAAGACCCACTCGCCCCTGTGGACAATTTTAGACTGCTCTATGGCCGGTATCGGCCAACCAGAAGAACGAGGTACTCCGCCCGCCCGCAGTAAAGTGGTGGCTGTCGGAGAATACTTCGCTTTGAGATCGGGTTGCAGCAATGTACGAAATGAACCACGAAACAGGTAGAACTTTAGGAGCAAGCTGAATGCGCAGCATTTACGACTTGTTCTGCTTGGAACAGTAACACGACATTACACCTGATGTTCAATGCTTCTATTGCATATTGATTAAATTGTTTTGCACTACACGGCTGCACACTAGGCAGGAACATTATCATGAAAAAACCTAACGCGCAGCAAAAGACGCGAGAGACGAAGACGTACAACACCTTCGTCTCTCGTATTTAGCTGCGCGCTAGGTTGCTGATGAGACGGCAATAACAACTAGCCTAACTTTCCATCATATTACAAGGAACATTTCGGGAGGGGGGGGGGGGGGGGCTGTACATCTGGCAATTCGGAGGGACACAACGTCATGCGCTGACTTCTAAGCAATTATTATTTGAAGTGGCAAAACGTTATACTCCACGCAGAACACGGCGATGTAACAGTCCTTGTTCAAGGAGGCATGACGAAGGAATGTTACGGTCACAACCCCGAGGTCGTCTTCGTGCAAAAAAGAAAAAAGAAAGACAGTTTATTAAACGAGCGCCGTGTTAGGTCGTCCGATTGGGGAAGAAAACTCGAGATACTGCGCTGAGCATTAAAAATTGGAGGACGCTTAAGCTCCGCCTTTAAGAGCGGAACGCGATAGCGTTATCGGGCCCCGTTCGCATCGCATTTTCTTTGAGTAGGCTTCACTGCAGCAGAGAACGTGGGAAAGCCAGCTTACAAAGACCAAGCTTACACCAATCCCCTTTAAGTCGGCTTACTTTTAAACAGAAATGCATTGCTGGGAAGACGTTTTTCTAGGGACAATATAAGTCGTCTTATATTAAAATGTGAAGGCCCTAGGACCTTTTTTATTATTTTATTAATTGTTTTTATTGCCCCGACGCGCGCGTGTGTCCAAAACGCATTAGGCAGGCCATGTCCCAATTTGACCTGCCGAGGATGCGAACGCCATCTGGATAATATTTTCGCAAGTAGCCTACCCGAGCGCGCCGCTGTTGGTATGGTAGAAATGCTGGAAAAGGGGTTTGTGTTTGAGTTTCCTCGTAACAGAATTATGTTTTCTCGTACATGCAAATAACACTCCGACGCCACCATGTCTGTAGGTTGTGGTTAAGTCGTACTTTGCCATTTTTCTGATAGACTTTACTTTGAGAAATTCAATTTTTGTTCACTAACACGTTGCGCCACGTGGAGCGCCTGCGCGGTCGGGGTGGTTCGGGATGATTTTCTCCGCCACGGATGCCGACATCTACGCCGACGCCGACGCCGGATTTTCTGCGACACGGGGCCTTTAACACTGTCGCGTTAATACTGTCATCATTCGTGAGTGCCGTCACTGTGCGTGTGTACTATATTGACGATTGGGTCATTTCATGTACCACCCTTGTCATCTGGGGGTAGGATGCTAAGTGCATGGACAGGAAAATATCTGCAGTATCTATTAAACAGTGTCTCTCAGAGCAGTTAGTTGCTCTGAAGGGTCATTGAACAGTGATAGTAATTTTAATGTGATTAGCATCCTTAGGGTACTTCGCCCACTTTTCTGGGTCTGTCCATCCGTCCGTGCCCTATTGGATTCTACTGTGCTCCCAACCGAATAGGCCGTTAGCATACCGATTACGGTCGAGCGCACCTGCAACGAACGCCTCTACAACGAAATAGCCTGTATAACTAAGGAATAATTCTTTCCCGGTTCTATTGTGAGTGGTGTGGTGCGCGACCTTTGCAACGAAGTTACCTGTATAAAGAATGGTTTCGCAGGCCTCAAACACTTCGCTATAAAGGCATTCGATGGTATTCACAATAAAATCCTTAAGTAATGGCTCACAGTGGGTCTAGGGGCGGCACAATGAGCGTCTTGACACGCCTGCATCCTGCTCCAAGGGACCACAGCGCTTCTGGAAGGGTCACGTGAGAGGCCGTTATGTAGGCCACTACTTCCAGAAACGGACACGAGCTCGCCAGCCAAATGATCCTGCATGCAGTTACACAGACATTGCCCAAGCGGGACACTCATTTCCACTCATTTTATTGACTGCCTCGCCATTATTTCACTCGGTCGTAGTTAAACAAGGATTTATTACTAAATCTTACCAGCATTAAACTGACATGTGTGACGTGCCACAACGACTGCAAGTTACATCTTGAAACAAGAAATGATTAATGAATTTTATATTTTTAAGTGCAACTTATGGATGGATGCCTTAACCGTCAAAATTAAACCTTCAGTTCGCTTATTTTATGCCATCCATTGCAGATGTAGTTTATTTTTGCCGGTCTCAAATAACGAGTATGTTACCATTCTTTATTTCATAGCTCGTTATTTACGTCTGATAAAATCCGCACCTCATGCCGGGGGGGGGGGGGGGAGGGGGCGGAATACAAAAAGGCTCGTGTACCGAGATATGGGCGCTCGTTAAGTAACCTAGGCAATCAAAATAATTGTGTCGCGTTGTGACGTTAAATCCAATCGACCAATCAATCAATAAATCAATCAATCAACGAATCAATCAGCTAATCTATTCAATGAATGAATGAATGAATCAATCAATCATGCGGGGAACGCCGTCGCCCAGGGAAGCCGACGCGTCCCATCCCGCGCAAGTAGCGCCGTTCGGGTCAGCCAAGCGGCCGCGAATGCAACTATACGGCTGGGATGAATTGCAGCCCGCCTGACGGGGCAGGCCGCACTTTTTTTTTTTTTTATCCAGCGGCCGTGCTCTTACATATGAGGCTTTTCATAACGAAAATATGCAGTGATTTTTACCAAAAAACTTGCCTGTCTGTAAGCACATTGTCGCAGCCGATGATTGTAAGCACCTTCAGCGTATTGGAACAAGCCTTCAGGAGCTTCTCCAAACCGTGCTCAAGGTGAGCCCTGCAGAATGGAAGCAACTTGGAAAGCTGTGAAGACATTACTAGCATTATACTCATTTCTCTATTTCCGCGTCGAGGTTTGGTTATCATCTTTACGTTTACATTGAGAGGTCTGGCTCTGCTATATCCTCATAAGACTCAAATAAAACTCGGGGACATCATCGCTTTTCAAGTCGATTCTCATTAACGAGTGGCACGTTGCAAACATGAAAATCACACTTTTTTTTAAATACCCAACCTGGTTAGATTCTGAAGGCAGCATCCCCATGTAAAACGTAGTTCGCTGTTAAAGTGAACACATGGGTGTAGAACACGAGCACAACGACCTAGACCAAAGTGGTGTGAATTTTCTCGAAAGTTGACGGCAAGAATATGATTAAACATCACACACTTCTGCATGACTTTGACGCAATATGCATGTATCAATATCAAGAATGAATATTTTACGTATTCGTTTCCGATTTAGTTTTGAAAACGATTGAAGGAATGTGCATTATAATGTACCAGAAGTCTCACGGGGATATAATGACTAACGAACCATATCAGGCACCATTCGCGCGTACTGCGTGCGTGCGTATTGTTGCACTGAAAGCTCGATGCGCACCTAGCGTCGGTTGGCGCTTGCTTGAGATCCCCCAAAGCCGCTTTGAGGGCTGTAAAAAGAGAACAGAAAGATGAGGCTGCGTGTGCGCAGTATCCCTGGCTGCGATACCACGGACAAATTGAAGCGGATGTAAATATTTTGACTATAGGTATATCAGAAAAAAAAATGAAGAGATACCTTCAAGCGATATGCTCTGCACGGCTGAGCACCATCTTGCCATTTCGCTGAAAATCTGAAACGAGAAGCGCGGCGCGATAGCGTATAAAACTTACCTCGTGTGCGTGAACGAAGAAAAAAGAGAGAGAGAGAGAGAGAGAGAGAGAAAACGAACTCGCAACTATGTGAACAGTTTTTTCTTTTTTTGCCGCTTTGAAGTACGTTTTCATCACATTGCGTATGCGTTCCAGAAAGACAAAAAAGAGGTTTCGATATTCTAGGCGACTATGCGGAGCAGTGTCATAAAATTTATACTATTCGCCGAAAAAAAAAAAAACTGACCTGGCATCTGTGTGTACAAAACATCGCCTGTGGCTTTGTATAACGCAGTGTCGCCATGCAGAACCGAAAATATTGCAGCCCCTGCAAAAAATACTACGAAAAAGAGCATAATTTCGCCCCGAGGCTCGTTTTTGGGAAAATTTGTGCCAACAAGATCATTTACTCGGCGCTGGATGCATCACTCTTGGCCTAAACGAAACTGTTCTAAAGCACCCATATGGAGCGATAGAACAGAAATAATAAAATGCAAGGATATTAATTAGAGAAAATCCCATGTGCTACCCCTGCGCGAGGAGACCGGAATGTCACAGCTGTCATCGCGGATGTCATGCTGAACTTTTTTTTTTTTTGATGCCACTATTTGGGTTGCTGACAGCCGTGACGTGCTAAAACATTGCTGTCTTAAGGATCCGCCTGTCGGACGTTCAGTATCAGCCCTCCACTGAGGCGTGCCTCATAATCAGAACTGGTTTTGGCACGTAAAACCCCAGAAAGAAGAAGAAATGGCTCTGATGGGTACCTGAAAAGATGAAATTATATATGTATTTACCTGGGTGGAGACGATTGCATGCTTGAGTTTAATGTGAAGCCAGTGCTGGGGTCTCTCAATGATGCGTTTCCAAGCCCGGCACACCCGACGGCAAACCAGCAGGTCCTCGGTAGACAGATATTTGATGATTGATTCCAATACCTTTTCTATATTACAAAATAATGCAGCTGGCATGAGCTGACACTGTAAATGCTTGAACATCACATTTAAAAACATTGTTTACTGCTTCATAACCTGCGCAGCACCCACAACGACAAACACTGGCGAATAAGGAGAAAATGGGCAAAAAGTCCACTCGTCTTTGAAGGCACTGCAGCTTAATCGTAAATTATGACCAAGTCGCCCAGTTTTCAGCCCTATTCATCAGATCTTTACTGCTACCAGACTAATACGCGTGCCTTTGCGAGTATCGATGAACTAGTATGTGGCGAGTGAATAATACGTGAACCTTCGACGGTTAGTTGTCTCTGCGCAAATAAGCGTAGCTAAGCACTACTTTAATAATAAAGGCTATTAAGTGTTATTGGTAAAAATATAAAATTATAATTGTGGTTTTGTTCACCGGAGGCACGTTATAACCACAGTCATACAATCACATTGTTGTAAGTGATAACACTTTATAATAATATGACAGTATCATTATGATTGTTGTTCTCTTCATATGCGGCGCGCATGCAACCATGACCCTCTGGAAACACCTGCTTGATATTTGCTTAGGGAGCCATGTTGCAAAAGCGACATGGAAACGATGGGTTGAGGGAATTGCACATCACCCCGCCATTTTTCATACGGTGTCATTTTGTCCTTCCCACACACTTCTTACCTATACGGCGCGTGTATCTTGGAGGTCTACACGGAGGTTTTGACTGCACCGTTACCGGACCGTCAAATGCAAACGTCACCCGGTGCTTTCCTGCACGTCGTGTCGGACGTGGATTAGTCTGCACGGCTCGAGTGACGGCCTTTGATTTGACATGGTAGCTGACACCATCAGCCGTGTTCCCAGCGGCTGAGTAGGCGTCTTTGGGGATTGTGAATGGCCCGGAGCTCTGGTAGGAAGCGGCTTCGGTGGCTTGGTCGATGGCTCTGTCTTTTTTCCGACAGCTAACGTCGCGAGCATACACCACGGTGTTGTCCGGAGACAGTTCCTCTTTGAAAATTGTGCGGGGCCAAAATTCTTCATAAACGGCTGCTGGAGGCGGCCCTTCTCTGCAGTGAAAACGCGGCCCTGCAGCGTCGTGATCCAACGTCATTCTAGCTTCGGTGCGGTGAAAGAATTCGTCGATCTTGGCACGCAGCTTGGCCTGTTCACGTACGTAGGCGTCTCGTTTTCTCACCAGGTTGTAGTTGGGAATGTTCTGAAAGGCGGAATAATCAGAGTGAGAGGGGGGGGGTACTGGCTCCGTTCCCAGCCATCCCTCGAAACTGCGTCTTCGCTGCATCAACTACTACAGCGCAGTGAAGACGTCGTACGGCACCGAGATGGTGACCCAAACTCTGACTTATTTTTTGTTTTCACTTGTGACGAAGCTATTTCCGACTGGCTTGTTTGAAATAAATTTGGTTATGTACGACCATACAATTTTACTTTTAATGGGGTCACCTCACTGCGAAATTTATGGCTGAATACACGGTACAAATGAAAACATTTGCCCCTTCCTTACGCGTTCTTTTATCGTGCATTTCGTTTTCGTCGGGTACTGAAGTATCTAAAATAAGTCAATAAATTATTTCCCATAGAAGCAATTAAATCAATTGTGAAGTAAGCATGCATTTCTAGAAAGAAAATATAGCGACAGGAGCAACATTGTACTTTTTCTTCGATTATAAATACAGAAAATACAGAAAATCCCGCAAAAGTGCTTTGTATTGTTGCACAAATGAAGCACTTATTACACAGCAGACTATCTGCACGGTACATTTACAAAAGCAATTGCGAGGCTGAGTAATATATATAAGAGCTCCCCCAGGGGCCAGTTCGTCGTCGTCTTCTTCGGAACTATAGAGCACTATATCAAAGCAATAAATAGTTCAGTAGTTTTCTATGAGACAAGATCTTTTTTATAAAAACACTACAAGAATAAGTTTTCCGAAGCAATTTTATACGCTTATATGTGCTGTGAAATTTGCTTTTTCTTTTTATTTATTTTTAAGGCTCAATCGTTGGGCGTTTCGGAACGAGCGAGGTGCACAAGACAAAGCGTTTTGGGGCAAGCTCTACGACAGAACAGAAACGCTGGCTCACATCGCTTTCGCCGCGTGGCTGCGGAGTCGGCGGGCCATCCCGACAAAAGCCATGCCACCACTGCACGTGATGCAGCAGTGACCGGAAGCTCTTGCTGGTCTTCTGACAGATCGGACAGCGGTACTCCGTCGGCGCCATGCCACGCTCCGGCTGCCAGTCTACAACACTCGGTGTTGCCATGGTTACGCGCCCCCACTGCCTCGCGCGCGCGATCTTCGAAGCTACGCGCGAGCCCGTTTTATTAACGACGCCGCAATAGAATTCGGAATGAACGAAAATGCCCAAGAAACGGCAGGAGTATAGCTAAATCATATACACTATCATTTGTTCGGACAAAAAGAAGGTAACAGGAAGACGCTGTCAGCGAAACTAGAAATAACTACAGTACAAGGGTGCACAGTCAAGGTCAGCGGCTTGTGTATGTATACTAGATTTCGAGACCCGAAAATTAATATAGCAGTGCTTTGCAGGAGAACGCAAGTTACACTATGGGCAGATGGCATTTGGGAAAGGTGTGGCGTAACTATAAAGTAAATCGTAGTACTTCATTATTCGGGCGTCGTTGCTAGCAGTGCTCATTCATTTCACGTGAAAGCGTGAAGTAAAAGGAAAAGCCATTGTTTTCACAGTTATTCGCGCTATCCGCGACACCATGCTACCATTACATACACAGTGTTAATGAACAATCGGTACAGGACGATAAGAAAGGATGACCATCAAGCTCTCAATAAAGCGCACGACATATTTCAGTCGCTACCAGGGCATGCCGGTACTGACATCGTCGACAAGGCTGGCCGGTACTACTGTAAAACGACCCGAACGGTTCCGATCTCCCGATTCAGGACCAACGCAGCAAGAAAAATATCTTCTGGCCCGAACCATGACGCACACTTATTGGTCGTCTCCTAGTCTCTCGAAGTATCCACGTAAACTGGATCCTTCTTAAGCTCCAACTGCCATCACGCTTTCCCGCTTCGATGCGACATTGTTATTGTTATGCCACCTCTGAATCGGAGTGGCATTCACAAAAGCTTACGCGTTCCGCATTGGAATGGGCGACTTTTGCGGCACTGAGGAGACTATTGAACATCTGCTGTGCCTTTGTTGCCATTACGAGCGCCCTTCTCTCTGGACAGCAATAAGCGGGCTAGACTCAAAACGGTTTTCCAAAGCGAACATCCCTGGACCATGGTCGTGCGCTTTGCTGGCGCATAAAGCAACAAAGCTGTTGTTCAAGCACCTAAAATTGACAGGTCTCCAACCGTTTACAGACTTGGTTTACAGACATCTTCAAGTTTGCCCGCAACTAGTTCTTTTCTCTCTCTCTTCCCGTCTCTTTTTCCTTTCCCCCAATGCAGGACAGCAAACCGGATGTGCGACTGGTTAGCCTCCCTGCTTCTCGCAATCTCTCTGAAACGCAGTGTTTTCAGCTAACGAAATGTTTACATTACTTCAAACAATTGATCCATTTGTGTTCAAGACTCTCCACAATGTTTACAAATTTTCTTTTTACATAAAGAGCAAGAATGAGCTGTAACGCTGCGAAACACTGGGATAAACTGGCCAAGGTGGAGTGACGCAAAGCTGACACCAAAGCATGAGCCAAAGTCGCCAGAGAACAGAAGCCTTTTAGCAAATATGCTGTGACAGCGCTTGTTTTTATCCGAAAGCTCCTCCTGAACATGCTAATGGAGCAGGGTGATTGCGCAAGAACAGCATTATGCTTGACTGCCTTGTTACGGCGTCACCGTAAATATAACTCACGTAGAAGCATAAACGGAGGCTCTCAAGATACAAGTGCATCAGGCAAGACTTTTCGACTGCAGTTATCTAAAAGTGAATGTACCACAGTCCACTCCTCACAATCATCACACAATAAAGATCATATTTATCGATCATCCACATCACTAAGAACAACTTTTTATTGCGTTGGCGCTATAAAAAAATAAACCACATATAAAAATATAATACTCTTTGTAAATTGAATGAAATATCCTCATGCAGCGTTTGAAACAGCCGGTTTGTAACCATGGGACCTCCTTCTGCATATTCAGTTGAATTGTATTCCCTTATTGTTGTATTAATTAGGATTGATTGATTGATTGATTTGAGAACCTCGGAGCCCATCTGGGGAAACATAAAATACATTCGTCTGAGCACATGATCCCGATATGGGCTGAGGTCTTGACGAAAACGCCAATCCGGGCTATAGATGGTCTTGCATGAGGGGAACCACAGCGCGTGATACGTATGAGGGAGAGAGAAACGCACAAATAAGACATGCAGAGTGGTTATAATTATTATTTTCAACTTATTTATTAACACTAAAGAGATATGTATAAATATCCCACAGCGATGAAAAAGCAAGTTCGACAAACTTGCGCATGCACAGACAGGTTTTCGCAACCTATGGGCGCTTCGCGATTTGGAGAGTGTGATGCCAAGCTCTGGCTGTCACAGAACCACACATTTTGAATGTTTATTGGATTGAATATAGCCTAATACATTTCATCTATTATTTACACTCTAAAATTAAGGTTTTGGCTCTGCGCTAATTACAACCATGCAGTTTTTTTTTTTCTTTACAGTGGGGCGTTTTGGCCGAAAACATATCCGTAGGACGAAATTTTTTTTTTTAAGGTTTACTCTTACGACACACTGGCCCATCCAAGATAGCGGAACTAGCGGCACACGCCTGCGCGAATCTACAAACCCTCTAGAACAACAGTTTTGGGATCGATCTAGTGGTAACGATAATCGGTTATAACAATCAGATTTCCGAGTTTTGTGAATGTGGTTTTGAGTATACCACAACCGTAATGAAATATTCGGGCGAGGTAAAACCAATTATATACAGCCTAAAACTCAATGGAAAGTTCCAATGCGAGGCTTTTGTGTGGCGCACAGATGCAGTCGTCACCACGTTTCAGATGGTTCATTCCCAGTAATGACAGTATTTCTTGGTGTTTTTAAATTAATCACTTTAATAGCAGCACCACAGCGTACCCTTTTATTTCCATACAGTAAGATATGGCATGATAATTAAAGACCGAACCAATGAACCATTTGACACTGATTATGTGCAAAAAATGTTTTTTTTTACCACAGGAAAGAAAAGTTACGTTTTCTCGAACAATGTATAGAGCTAATTAGGTAACGGTAAAAAAAATTACAGCTCATGTAGTACAAAACACACAGCAGAACTTGTACTATCACAGCTTTAAAGGAACGTCGGAAAGGTTGAGGTATTTGCCAATCTCACTGAGAAGAATATTTCTGAGTTCGTAGTGCTGGCTGTTATGATCATGACGCGGCGGGGAGCGACATGCGCGTTGCTTATTCAGACACTCCACCTTGAAAAGTTCGCTTTGGATCTTAGACAGTACTTCTGTGAGCTTCTCATTGATGACGTCATTGCTCAATTTCACCTGAGATCGTAAAATCGGCATCATTGAATCACACGATATTACTCGCTCCAGAGAATGCACAGCCCCTCTGCTAAGCCTCCCACCCAAAAGCAACCTGGCAGCAAGCGACGCCATCGTGCGGTTGACGCGGAGCGATTGCATGATAGCCGTGTCCCGTAACACGAGAACGCCGGGACCGTACAAGATGCTCAGCTCTGAGACGCTATGATTTTCGACCAATCCTATCGCAAGGTGCTTCTGGAGAATGTCAAGGTCTCCCGAATCGCCTTGCACAAGAATCAGTTCCATGATGCTCGAGTTGACGCGGAGCAGGTCTTCAAAGGCGAGTGGCACTGCGTCGTCAGCCCCACCGATCGCCCAGCCGATCAAGGTGAGGGACGTGATGGAGCGAGATTGTGCAAGACCTTGGAGTAAAACCAGTGAAGTGTCGGGAGTTGAGGGAAAGTCGAGCTCGACATTCTCTAGAATCAGACTGTCACTGAAAAGTTTGGCTAGGGACTCGGCGCCCGTGTCACATATTTCTTCATTGCTATCGATGGACAGGGTAGTCAGAGTATCCTTGAGGCAAGGAAGAGCCTGAAACACAACGTTCGCTTCCGGAGCGTATCTGCAAAAAAATTTAAAATTGCGAAATCGCATTCCATCGTTTCCTATGGCTTTCGCCAACAGCTTAGCTTGACAACCCTCGTAACGAACGGAAACCCTATGGCACAAAGAGTTCTTCATCATGAACCATAGCAAGTGCTCATACTCCGCATCAACGCCATCTGTATTCATAATGCCCAGTAGCTGTAGTGTCGAGTTGCGCGATAGACCCTCTAACATAACCAGCGCGCTGTGGCAAGGAATCACACAACCATCAAAGTGAAGTTCTTGCAGCGACCGATTCCCTGCAATTGCATCTGACATGGCCGCCGGAGCCGCATCTACCAAAGAAGGCACATTTATTCTAAGCGTGCGAAGCGCATGGCATTGCGTGATAATGGCTGCAAGGTCTTCCCAGTCGGGGTAACTTTCGTTGGCTACTGTGCATGGTGCGTCCAAGATAAGCTCGAGGCATTTAAGCGTTTCGCTAGTGGCCACTGCGAGCGCCAGTGGACTCAGAGCGGAAAGGAACGTCGAGCGCGAGGTGATCGTGAGTTCAGCGAGCGTTAGTTTCGTGGCCAGGGCATGCAAAGCTGCTTCCCAGATGCAGTCTACATTCAAGTGCAGTTTCGTGATGCGAGCTTCAAGCAGTCGAGCAACGGTGTTACTTGCGGTCGACGTTCGACGTTCTGTCAGTTCTACCTCTTCGAGTCGATCGTGATCTTTGATTATTGCGACAATCGAGTCCAGTGAGTGTGCCTCAACGTTCAGATTTATCAGGACTAGTCTACTGAGACTCCTGCTGCGGTCCAAGAGGGCTGCCAGGTCACTTGCGTCTGACTCAGAGAAAGAGAAATCAGCTAGCACGAGCTCGATTAGATGCTCCGAGGTGTCCCGGAACAAGCTGCGAATAGAGAGGCTCTCTACGTTATGCTCGACATTTCGGAGCTCGACCAACGTAATACGCTTACTTAGCTGAAAAAGCTTCCAGAACATTGCAGAGTGTTGCGACGTTACAACGCACGCGGTCATGCTCACGCCACGTACACATTGGTGCTGGCGCAGTAACCACAAGCACAAGGTGAGTGTCTGGATGTCTTCAGAAGTTCGAAGCTCTTCGGAAATGCTTCCCAGGGTGCGGCAGAAGAATGCGTTCTCGGGAAGCTCTATCAATTCGACGCCGCGATCGTTCAATAGCTGGTTCCACCGTTGCTGGTAGTTGAGTGCCCAACACCGAGTACGCTCGCCATCGCCGTTGCATGGGGCCGTAAGAGAAGGAAGGGCGTCGTTTCCACGGAACCGCTCATCGGCGAGTTGCAAGATCTGCAGAACACGCTCAGCAGACTCGAACACGCTGACGTCTGTTTCATGTAAAAGGTGGCTGAACTCCACCGAAGCAACGTTGGTAGTTTGGCTCTGTACCTGAATCGAGAACAACAAAAAAATCATAATTTGCATTGTTGGTGTGATTTGCTTTTATTCGGGTTGCGCAGATGTCACTTGAATATGACTGTTAAGCACATACTTCCGGCTCTAACATTCAAAACATACTATAGCACACGTACAAGCGTATATAATAATATAATCCCGATTTTTCTTTTTTTCTATTGAAGTGCCCGGTATGAGAGCATGAAGTTCCGGCAGGGGTCTCATGGTTGATCGTTAACTAAAAGCAAGCAGAATGAACAGGCAAAATGTAAAATTAACGAATCAGAAGAAACAAAACATATGCAAACGCGGAAATTAAACCCAGTTAGACTCGAAAAAGCTACGCCTGGGCAGTGCTTATAGTACAGCTAAAGAGGTGGGTTCATCCACATTGTAAGGTCGTGAGGTGCTTCTTAATAATTCATGCAGCATTCAAAACTATGACCGGCTGTTGTTCGGTGCTCCCACTCGGGACGTGTGTCTACCAGAGCTTCTAGAGCGCCCGAACTGTGCAGAACAGACAAATCAACTAATGCCAGTCATAGGCAGTTTACCAATTATGTGCCACTAAAAATGGTGACGGGCAATTTGCTTATCAGGGCCTGACCCCGATCCCATCACTTTGCTTGCTGTGAGAAGGCGTCTGTTAAGACAAGGATCATGCAGAACCCACTGTTGGTAATATTGAGGGCATTCTGTGATAATATGCTCTATTTAAGCGCTGAGGTGGTCACAGAAACTAGAACCTCGAGAAGTTACGTCTAAACGTAGATAATTGAAGAACATGTCGAACGTGCGGTCAATCTTTTGGCTCGGTGAGAACCATAAAGGAATGGGTCAACTCTGTACAATCGAGCCACTACGGAATTGTCGCCAACGACAGCGCAGATTAAGCTGCTCGCTCGGCTATCAGCGAGTACCTACACCGCTCTCAAGAACGGACGCTGCGGGGCAACTTTAATCACTTGCTCGCCACACACTTCAAAGATGGAATGCACCATGTTTCAGCAACTCACGCTTGCACTCTCTCGACCCTAACTTGAGACTTCACCTGCCACCTGGACTCTCCCGTCGCGAAGCAACTTTACTGTGTCGCGTGTGGTTGGGCGTAGCATTTACAAATTGCTATTAATTCCTAACAGGAATGGCTAACAGTGCGGCATGCAATTTGTGTGGGTGCGATGAGACTCTAGAGCACCTTCTGTGTCATTGCCCATCCTTTGACGCTTAACGACGGGCTCTACAAGCTCAACTCAGCATATTAGATAGCAGAGTGCTCTCAGAGGAAAAGATCCTGGTACCATGGCCTACGCATTCTTGCATGCGAAAGGCCACAAAAGTTCTGCACTTCTTGAAGGCGACTGGACTGTATGAGTGCTTGTGACAGTGGACCTTCCTCTGCGACTGACTCTGAATGACTGACTCTTAATTTTTTTCTCGCTCCTTATCTATTCTTCCCCTTTCCCTCTCCCCAAGCGTAGGGTAGCCAACCGGGCACGTCCTTGGTTAACCTGCCTACCTTTCCCTTCTCGTTTCTCTCTCTGTACAGGAGTGAAGACTTTGCCTGTTCACCAAACCACATGTCCTTGCAGAGTTCGTGACGCAGGACGTGTAGTACATTCTTGGCGGCGGCTGAGGTGAATGCAACGGGGATCACAGTAGCTATTCGTCCGCTGCAGTAAATCTGTCTGCCACCTCATTTCTTGCGATACCCAGGTAGCTAGGTAGCAAAGGCGGGCAAACGACCTCAAAATCTTTGACCTCACCTCAACTTCTAATTAGATTAGTGCGCTTGTGAGACCTCACCTCAACTTTAAGCAGCCTCCATCGATCTCACCTCAACCTCATAAGTGAGATCGAATGCTCAACCTCAAAATTTCTTGAGCGGGTGGTTGCGTATTCAATGTCAAATATGTTATCCGTACATAAACTTAAGTAAACATGTTCTGGTGCCTCTGATACAAGCGGCTCAGTCACAATACGGCAAATAAAATGCATTACATTATTTCATGTATTATTGAAGTGGGCGGTAAGGCGCCATAGCAAACAGCAGGTAAGCTGTCCTAAATAGCAAAGGACCTAATAAAGAAACTGCAAAGCATGGAAGTGTAACTTTAGAAATCAGATAGAATTCGCTCAACTTTCAAAGCTGATAAGCAAGAAGAAAGTTAGTGATATTAGAAATTATAACGTCGGAAAATTGAGGAAGCAGTAAAGAACGGCCGCAGCGTGAAATCAAAAGAAAACTCGGCACAGGATAGGGCAAGATGTATGCAGTTAAGGGTAAGCAGGGTAATGTCATCAGCAATTTCTATGGCGTTGTAAAAGCAGCATAATTCTATGCTGACCTGTAGAGTACCCAAAGCAACCATGCAATCTTCATCCGAAGCAGTGATGAACCGGATACAGAGGCTCCTTATATAACCAGCGATGAAGTTAGAAGGGCCTTGCAAGATATGTCGCGGGGAAAATCGGCAGGAGAAGATGAAATAACAGTCGCTTTAATCAACGAGGGAGGAGATATGCTTGAAAAGCTTGAGGCTCTTTATACGCAATGTCTCACGACTTCAGGTGTACCACAGAGCTGGAAGAATGCTAACTATATGCTAATCCATAAGATGGGAAACGTTAAAGATTTCAAGAATTATAGGCCCATTAGCCTGCTTTCAGTGGTGAATGAAATATTCACCAAGGTAATTTCCCATAGAACAGTCAACCAAGAGAACAAGCTGGCTTCTGGAAGGGATAAACTACAATGGATTGCATCTATGCCATCAATGAGGTAATTGAGAAATTTGTGGAGTACAATCAACCTCTCTATATGGCTTTCATACATTATGAAAATACACTTGATTCAGTAGAGATACCAGCAGTCATGTAGGAATTGCGCATTCTTTATTCACAAGTCCGGTGACATGTGCGTCGCGAGGCCATTTGGGATGCTGCATAAACTACAAATTGATTATTTAGCCACTAATACTTAAGATTTTACACGTGTTTGTGCCATGGTATATATTTGTGTTTCTGAAAATAAACTACAGTTGCTAGTCTGCGCTTGTATCGTGTTTATTTCTCGTCCCTTGTTGTTTAGCGCCATTTTTGGTCAGTATGCATGTGTTAGATGTACGCCAATTTGTGTCAAGAAACACCAGACATATTTACGTACAAGTAAGCAATTAGCAAAATATAACGAAATAGTACAAATGAGTATTGCCAGATTTCTGATGACACGTATGTATGAGACAGTGCTTTGGAGCACACGTTCTATTTACATGCAAACAGATAGGTTTTTTTTAACACATGGGCAAATGTCTTCCTAAATTTTAATAGGTTGATATATATAATCTTTCGTTGCGGAGTTATGGAGTTGGAAACACGATAGTCGAGCAAATGTTCTAAAAATGTGAAGGGCTAAATAAATATCTGGGGCCCAATTCACGAATCTTTTCGTTCGTAAGTGCCCTCTACAACTGATCGGCCGCCGTTGCTGATACGCCCAGCGCCCAGATTGGCTAGACTTTACTCTTATGAATGGTTCAAGCGTAATACTTTTTAGTGAATATGGGCCTTGCTTCCTATAGCCGCTAGATTTTAACTTTTTCTCTTAAATACAATAAACCTCATGAAAATCGGTATAGAATAGCGCAGGTTCTACGTTTCCCCCGAAATCATCTCACTCAGTTCTACATAATTGAAGATATTATTCATTATTTCCACAGCCACGCGGTTACTTTCGAAGAGTAGCTGCACCACACTATCATATTTCGCTATCATCAATCATGCGTTAAACTTTTTCCTGCAAAGAATCTCGATCTCTTTTCAATGTAAGAATTCAATGTTAATTTTGTTTAACATTATGGAACTAATTTTTTAGAATGCACATTTGCATGACATGGAACCATACGCAATACGCCCATTTGTCAGTGTAAGAATTAAAACAGTCTATTGATCGCAAAAGATACGCACGAAAACTTATTAAGGCAGCCGTGGTGCGTCCCCTTGGCTGTCCTTGTCTCTTTAGCGCTCCAGTTCAAAAGCCCAAAATTCTCATTGTTTTAGTTTCGAAATAAGACATGGTTTCTAAAAAAGCATATTTAAGAGAATACAAAAAGTATTCGGCCAAAGTTATCGCCTGTTTTTGTTACACGGTAGCACCTGTTTGCATCGTTGGACAAATCTTGCCCGTGAACTATGCGCGTTACCCAAGACCGACGGAAAGAAAGAACACTGCATCAAAAGTCGGGTGTTCATCGTGTTCCTTGTTATTGAGACTGACGCCGAACCGATTAACGTGCAGGGGCTGAGCGGAGTTCGTGACGTGCCGCTCTTATCGTTAGTGGCATAATGGAATTTCAGAAGTTCATTTTCCTAGACATGTCAGAATGCATTGTGGCACATCACTATTACGTACTTTCGTCTATGTTTCTTTCCAACTTTGTCACGACTTTTTGCCCACCATTCTGCTGTGTGCTCTAGAAATTTGATAACTGCCGAAGACCTGTGAACGAGCGGTCGGCGGTACGCATTAAATCGAGGTGCTCCGCTAGAGTTTGGTCAGTTATCTGGTATTCAAACACTGATTGCAGTGACCTATAATATACTCCCATAAAACTGCATCGTTATGCGAAAAACAGATAATTTCCATATTGTACGTGAAAGAATATCAAGTAAACATGGGACCTGGCACTCAACCACACAATGTTATCACGATTTTTTTTTTTTTTTTTTAGTTTTCATAGCACGTTCAGCGTACATCATGCCTGACCATTTAACACTGCTGATCGGTCACTTACCTCTCTAGCATCACATTTTGCTGCTAATGCCACATTTTGCTACATTGCTAAAAGAACACAGCATCAAAGCAACTATACTAATCTCTTGGAAACGACATCAAATCCCTTCGACGAGCTGGGAGACATCTCATACATCTTATCTAACGGTTAGGTTGATTAGGACTGCGGGCGAGAATCTGACCTAAGAGAGCACTGCCACACTTTGTGCAATGGACCGCTAAGTTGGAGTAAGATCAGAGCATACTTGTTCTCTTTTAATCTCAGAGTAACGCATCTGCCGCTCGGACCGGCGTACATTTTCCCACAAAATAACGGCAGCTGGTATACAACAACAACTGAGCATGGGAGAAATGAATGCGCATCGCTGACGCCACATCCGCTCACCTCACTATCCTCAGCTCATAGATTGATTCTAATAAGATAATAAAGCCTAGACAACTTAACCGGTGAAAGAAAACACTGCGTCAACACTAATTGTTTACAATATTCATCAAATTACGCGACAACTTGTGTATGCATGGAATGAACAATCGGCTTCCTTTCATGGCGACGCTCTTGTACTTTTTCAGCCAAAGGGGTCACCGACCTGCGGAATGTTTCAAAGGAAGTACAAATCGCGGTGTGCACGGTGCCAGAGGTTGAAAGGCAGGGTTATAAAATTGAAAGGGCAGTTCTAGCAGTAAACAGGGAAATTTGGACTCTAGCTAAAGCAATGAATTTTACGGTCATTGACATCAACCGAGAAGTGCACCGAGCAGGCCGCGAAGGCGCTTTTGTGTGTGACGGGATACATTTTAGTGAAAGTGTAGCAACACCGGTCGGACGTCGATTCGCGGCACGAGCTTTAGCTTTTTTAGGCGGGCCCCAGGCAATCAGGAAGCAGGATTGAGTATTGAACATAGCGAAACACCAGTAAAGGGCAGAATTAGGCGACCAGGAGTCAGGAAAAGATGCAGAAAGGATAAGAATAGAGAAGGTAAAATTTGCTACATTAACATGCAGGGTGGTCGCAAGCAGGAAAAATGGCTGGAAATTCAAACGCAACTGAATGATGAAGCGATTAGCGCGTACGCCTTGACCCAAACGCATCTACGAGATTTGGAGCAGCCGCCTGTTATTGACAACCTTGTATGGGAAGGGTGCAACAGAATGACCGGGTCAAGGAAAGGCGGAGGCGTAGGCGTACTAATTAGGCGAGGTCTGAAGTGGCGAAGGGTAAACGAGACATGTAAAGAGCATTTATGGATTAGTGGTACATGGCAAGGTAAAAAGACGTGGCTGGGAGTAGCTTACCTATGGACAGGTAGTGATAGCAGAGAAAAAATAAGGAATTGGTCGATTGCATTAGAAGCGATGAGTTCAGTAACTCGGGCCAGGTGATATTAGTGGGAGATATGAACGCGCACATGGACGATTTAGACGGATATACTGATTACAACGGCTCTCTAGTGCTGGATTTGTGTGATGAACAGAACCTTATAGTAGTTAACAGGGAGAATAAGTGTCATGGACAGGTAACGTGGCAATGCGGAAACAGGCAGTCATGTATTGACTACGCCTTAGTCTCAAAAATGGTCTACGAACAACTAGACCAAATGATAATAGACGAAAATGGAAAAAATAGCCTGGGAAGCGATCATAGACGTTTAGCATTAAAGTTTGGGCGAGATACCAGCGCAGAACATGAACCAATAGCCTCAGAGTTTTTAAAAATGAATGACGAGCAAATAACAGATCGAAAACAACATAGAGAAGAAAATTGAGGCTTTTCCTACAGCAGTCTGGGAATATAAGGAACTGGTGGAGGTTATGCAGCATGAAATAAGGCGGAAACGGCAAAACAATTGTTGGATCGGAAAGAGGAAACCACGTAAGTGGTGGAACAAGGAAATTAAACAAGCTATAGAAGAGCGTAAAGAGGCATCTAGGGTTCATCGAGAAGCCAAAAAGTTGGGATTACAAGAAGAAGAGGTGCTCCTTAGATGGAATACATACCGAGAAAAGAAAAGGGTTGCGAGTGAGCTCGTGCAAGAGAAAATTAAATGCGCAAGTGAACGTTGGGTGCATAACATTCACAAAAGAGACAAAGGCGCCCCAAAAAGATTCTGGAACCATATAAAAGCACTCGGAGCTCCAACTAGAAACTCGCAAACGGCTATAAGGGATGAAGACGGTAACATCTATGAAGGCGATGATGCGCTGCGGTACATCACAGACGTTATCAGGCATAACTTCGGCACGAGAAAAAGCGTAGTTCAGACAACAGATCCAGCAACAACAGAGAGGCCTGAGAGATCAAAATTTTGCATAGAAAGCTTTTATTGGAAAAAGGCAGCAGAAAATGTCCCTAACAACACGGCAGCAGGACCCGATGAAATCCCAATACAGCTAATCAAAAACCTCGGTCCAAAAAGCAAGGCACTGCTGACTAATGCCATAGAGCAAGTTATTAGAACAAAGAATACTCCCGTTGGATGGCGTGAAAGCAAGATGAATCTCATCTACAAAGGCAAAGGAGATAAGGATAAGACGAGCTCGTACAGGCCAGTTACAGTAACGTCGGTGATATATAGAATGACAACGCAAGCCATAAAATTAGAACTGTCGCAGTGGGTGGAGGAAAACGGTGTATTGGGGGAACTACAGAATGGGTTCAGGCCAGGCAGACGCTTAGAAGACAATATGTTTGTACTAACTCAGTGCATAGAGATTTCAGTAGCTCAGAAAAGACCTTTATGGATAGCATTTCTAGATATTAAAGGAGCTTATGACAACGTAGACAGGGAATTGTTGTGGGATATTCTTCAATACGAAGGCATAGAAGACGATTTCGCGGAGCTGCTGAGGGATATATATCGAGACAACCAAGTACAAGTGGCATGGGAAGGCCGAAAAGGAAATGAAATGGTGGGAATTCACCAAGGATTGAAGCAAGGATGCCCTCTGTCACCATTGTTGTTCACGCTTTACGTCAAGGGCATAGAAAGACGACTGGAAAACAGCGAATTAGGTTTTGATTTATCCTACATGCGTAATGGACAAATGGTGCAACAGAAGGTCCCTGGACTGATGTACGCAGACGACATTGTGCTACTAGCGGACAATAAAAAAGATTTACAGATACTTGCGAATATCTGTGGGAACGCAGCGACAAATCTAGGCCTTAAGTTTAGCACAGAGAAATCAGGGATTATGATCTTTAATGAACACACGAGTAACTTCGTGGTGTCAATTCAACAGCAAGTAATACCCATAGTGAAGCAATATAAGTACCTCGGCGTACACATAAACGAAGGAAAGAATTACTCAAGCAACCACCAAGATAATCTGAAAATAAAGGGGAAGCGGAATGCAGCAATAATGAAACACAGAGCACTGTGGGGCCACAATAAGTATGAGGTGGTGCGTGGAATCTGGAAAGGAGTAATGGTGCCAGCGCTAACATTCGCAAATGCCATTATATGCTTAAAATCGGATATATTGGCGGGTTTGGAAGTTAACCAAAGATCAGTAGGCCGGTTGGCTTTGGGAGCACACGGTAATACGACAAATGAGGCAGTGCATGGTTACATGGGTTGGGCCTCTTTTGAAGTCAGAGAAGCACAAAGCAAAATTAGTTTTGAAGAAAGGCTCAGGAACATGGATGAAAATAAATGGGCGGCTAAAGTGCACAAGTATCTCTACATGAAAAGCGTGGACACAGAATGGAGGAAGAGGTCAAGGAAGTTGGCAACCAAGTACAGGATAATCGAAACTGTAAATAGACAACCAGGGGTCATCAGAAAGAAAGTGAGAGAAATAGAGACCGTGAATTGGATGCAAAGAATGGAAATGAAAAGGACAATGGAGATTTACAAGAATGAGAAGAAAGAAATCAGAAGGGAAAATCTGTACGATAACACAAAGGGCAGTGCCTTGCTATTTGAGGCTCGAGCCGGTTGCCTAAGGACGAAAACATATCGGAACAAATATTGGGAACTAGATGAGACATGTGTATGCTGCAGTAAAGATCCAGAGACCACTCAGCACATCCTAATGGAATGCGACGGGATCCACCTAGCGAGAACCGTAGGTAACGTGCAACTCCCAGAAGCGCTTGGGTTTAAAGTGGAAGGAAACAAACAGATCAGCCGTAGAGATCAGCAAGAGACGATTAGAGTACTGGTGGAAAAAAAGCAGGGAAAAGATGGATACGACCTGATCTCTTAAAATCATAGGCAGCGGTACAAGGTAAATTTTTGAAAAAGAAAAATAATGAGAGGTATACAAAAATGCTAGATAAAGAACATGTATAGTATACCTGATTAAATCAAGCAGGCTAGGTGACTATCTGTCGCCGCCCCGTTTCAAAGGGGATGCCAATAAATCATCATCATCATCATCATCATCATGCATTTCCGTTTTACCCACCTCACGAGCTTGTCACATGCAGTAGTTATACACTATCTTGGGTAGCCCGCAGCAAATAGCCTAGATAATTGCTCCTGGAAGCTCATTGTCATGCCATGGTCGCATGATTTTGAGAGGATAGGGCGCAGGCAAGAAAAGATGATAACATTCTTTACGACCTTAGAATGGTTGGATCAAACAATAGCAAGGGCTTAATGAACAGATCATGGCTGGTAGCGCCAACACGCAGGTCTTGGTGCAAAATTTATAGCCAAATCTAGAAATCTCAAGTAGGCTGTCGTCAGAAATTTTTTTAATTGTGCAATGCAGCCCAAGGCCTTCCTCACGAAATAATTTTAGAATGTTAACTGCAGTCCTGTTGTAATCTGTAGCCTTATACAATATAACCAAATAATCGTTGCGCGTACTATATTGCCTATCTCGCCGTTATAAGACGCTTACATGCCGTGTGGTCGACGCTCGCAGGATATTAATAATTCGCGTAGCTGTGCACTGCCACGTCGGAATTAAACATGAACAATTAATCAAATTATGGGGTTTCACGTGCCAAACCACGATCCGATTATAAGGCACGCCGTAGTGGGGGACTCCGGATTATTTAACTATTTGGCAAGTAAAAGGTTAACGTGCACCTAAATATAAGTACATGGGATTATTGCAGTTCGCCCCCATGGAAATGCACCCGCCGCGACCATGATTGAACCCACGACCTCGAGCTCAGCAGCGCAACGCCAGTCAGCTAACTCAGCTAGCTCAGGCACAAATTTTTCGTCTCTGTAGCACGTACCCTCGATATGCGCAAGCCTTGACGCATGCATCATGATTTTAAGCATTTGAGTATGTCGCCACGATATTTTTTTAGCGTGTATAGCTTTCTACGCAGTAAAACTACAAGACCTTCCTGTCCTATCACCGTTTCCCTGTTCGGATAGGGCGTTTCTGTTTCCCACGAAGCGCTGGATAAGTCTCAGATGCTTAAACTGCGCGCTTTATCGCATGCTTCAGCACTAACTGCGTCAAGGCTTTAGGCCGTATATGAGCGACACAAAGAAAATTCGTGTGGAAAAAATTCAGTGCCCTTCGAAATCGTCGTCTAATCACCGTGCAAAATTATCCCAACGAGGATATCAAACAACGCTTAGCGAAGGCCGTCGCTATACAGCGGCCGTGCAATGCAGAGCGCAGTTTAATGATGTTATAAAATGAGCGACCAGAAAATTATTGCACTCACTTCGGAAGATGCCGTAGTTGGCGCAGGGTCCGGCATGGTAGTCCCCGAATTCGTTGCTGCACGGCTGCGCCACAGCCGGCACATGAGACAAGTCAGCAGCAGCGCTATCTTGAAAAGTGCGTACACCGCTTTCCGTGAACAAGGATTAGCGCGAAAGCACGTCGGAATTTCGAGACACTTGAAGCCGGCAGCTACCGTCACGTGAGAGTCATGCATGCAAAACGCACAACTGTAATAGTTTTCGACGACAACGGCGCTGCAGTGCAGAGCTGTTTTCAATCGAATAAGAAACACTGTCTTTGCAAACTTTGCGAACGTTATCTATGATGGATACCAAAGGATTGGAAACGCGCTCGCGCATGGTAGGTGCTAATTTCGCTTACGTATTCAATTGCAACTTCGGATGGGTGTGAAGGGCGACTAATGACGTAGCAGTGCAATGCCAAAGGGACTGAGCGTCTCATTCATGCTCAATGTGCAATTTCATAAAGAGCGGCAAAGCATTGACAAAATTTTGACTGCTTGTGTTCGCATGATTCCCGCCGTCAACGCGTTCAGCTATCTTTAACATTTGTCTCAGCGTTAAACAGAGGAGATAGCACTACACGAGCTGCTCGCGCATGCGTACAAAATGTTTTTTTTTTTTCATTTTTTTTCAGGTGGGGGCGCGTGGTGTTCCTTGATCTTTTTTTTCTTTTCTGTAGTGTTCGTAAGTTTGGATGACAATAATAATAATCAATCAGTCAATCGTGTTTATTTAACGAGCCCAGGAACAGCCCTATAAGGTCTGAGTGCTGGCACACGCATACATTAAAAACCAAAAACAAAAACACTGCCGGGGAATATAATTAATAAATGAATGAATAAACAGAAAAATTGCGAGAAGAAGAGAGTGCCTACAATAAAGCGCAAAGTAAATACGAAAGAAAAAGGAGGAGAAGGGCACTTGATGATGTATAGGGTTTTTTGGCGCAAGGGCCAGGGATGACCAAAGAGCGCCAAGAAATGGTATCGGGAAGTCGATGACGCGGTGAATGGAAAGTGTAAAATGGAACGAGGCTCTATAGAGGCCTAAAATATTCACTCTAAGGTGCATAAAATATACAAGTATTAGAAGAATGTCAATAACGAGTGATGAGAATGATTACCATAAAATATACGCTAGAAAGAAGAAGGGCACTTGAACAATGCATGAAACTATAACACAACAAGGGAAAGCTCGGAAAAGAACGATGACAACGAGTTATAAAAGACATCAAGATCACGAAAGTAAGCGTTATAAAGACTATATTCTGTGGACGGCTGAGTATTGGTGATGACAGGCAGGAGCATGGAGAGGTATATGTTCTCTGGTGATCTTGCGCGGAATACGAAACATGATACAGCTGAGGAGTTCGGGACACGTGAGGTTACCGTGAAGGAGTTTGAAGAGAAAAGTAAGGGCAATGGCAATAATCCAACAGTGCTAGAGCAGGGCCCAGAGTCCGTGTTAGCAAAGCGGTGATGATATATGCTTAGAAACTTATTCTGGGCCCGATCTATAATGTCACTGTTGGATCTAGAAATGCCACTTCCAGACGACCGACGCATATTCGAGTTGAGGAAGACAGATGGTTGTGCACAACTTGCGGAATGGTGTAGTAGACTTGAATTGCCTCGATAGTCTGCAGACAGAGCCAAGAGAGCGCATACCCCGCATTGCAACACGTTTATAGTCTGAGCAGAAAATTATAAGGTTGCATAAAAAAGTACACCGAGACCATTGATCTCGCAGACCTTACACAAAGGTACAGAATCTACAGAATAAGAAAAAGAAATACTTGCTGTTTTGTGTGTGAAAGTCATGACTTTGGTCTTAGCAGCAGTCAAGGTAAGGTTATTATCCTTGCGCCATTTAGAAAAAGAAAACAGGTCAGACTGCAGGGTGCGACAGTCATCAACCGTGTGAATTTTCTTAAATATCTTAACCCAGTGGTTGTGCGTCTCGACGCGATCAAGATCATCGCGCTCTCCTTACTTTTCTGAAACTAACTGACTTATGTTCACGTTTGTAACTTAGAGACTGTTGCTGTATGTCACCTGTACTCTGTGTTCTACTTTATTCTTTGCGATTTGTCATCTCGCTCTTTCTCTCCTCTTTCCTCCCGTCCTTCCTGTCTTCCATTTCTACGTTTCTGTCTCCTCCTTTCTAAAGAGTAGGCAGGCGTTGTGCCCCTTCCGGTGGCAGTTGCCAGCCTTGCTCCTCGCTTTCCCTTACCTGCGTATATGTTCTCAAATCAAATAATAATAATAATAATAATAATAATAATAATAATAATAATAATAATAATAATAATAATAATAATAATAATAATAATAATAATAATAATAATAATAATAATAATAATAATAATACCATCGGCATATAGAAGGAAAGAAGAGTTCCGAATAGCAGAATGAACGTCATTATTAAAAATTTTTAAGAAGGAGTGGTCCTAATACTGGCCCTTGAGGGACGCTGCTAGTTGCTATGCAAAAAGAAGACGTTTGGCCATTGACGTTAACATAACACGACGTATCAAGATGATAACTGCGCTAGAAATTCACAACTGACGAGTCAACACCAAAGTGCGTAAGCTTGATGAGAAGCAGGGAGTGGCTTACCACATCAAAAGCTTTACTGAGGTCGCAATATATGGTGTCTACTTGCCCCCTTTGAAGTACCGGCGCGGAGATATGTGTCATGAAGCTACGGTGGCTAGATGGGTAGGTGTGCCGACCGAGCGTAGTTCACCACTTCTCCGCATCATGACGCAAAATTGGCGCTGCGGACAGTAGAAAGGTTCAGCGGCGCGCAACGGCGGCTGCGCTCTGTAGACGAGCTGCGTGTCTGATAGTATCGCTTGCCTCTGATTGTATCTTTGAAGTGCGCGTTATAATACCGTTCTGAGCAGTGTAGGGCAAGCCAGAATGAGGAACTTGTTGTTGACGTCTAGTCAGAAAAAACGAAACGCTGAAGTAAATTTTCTAGCTTGGCAATCGGTCACATTTATTGATATAAACGCGGCGCTCCAGCCCATTGCATTAAAGACGTAAATGCATTTTTTCCATGCATAAAACAATACTTCAATGGTTTTATACGGTATGTGGAACCGTGCTTACATGATATTTAGCGAGTTCTAATGTTTCAATTTCGAGAAATCCAGCTATTGTTTTATTGCTGCATCAGTTACGGTATCTAAATTGGTGCGAGAAGAATTGTGTTGGTAAGTGCATATGGTTCACTGTTTCATTGTAATAAAATAAAGCAATATGTCTTGGACTAGATTCATGAATATATTTAAAATACAAGAAAAGCTCTCGTAACTTGAGTCAGCAGACACACCAACATAAATTAGCTAGCGCCAGCAAGGCCGCAACGTTGGTCCACCACATCATATATAGCATTGTTCACAGCACACGCCTCATCTTCAGGTGCTTCCTCTTCTCCCTGTTGCTTTCGCGCGCCATGTTCTTGCCCTTTACAAGAAAGTAAAGGCGTGTAATTGTATAGAATTTCACAACATCGTTTGTGAGCTCTTTCTTGTGCCGCTTACAGCCGATCAAATTCGGGGGATTCAGCTGCAGAAAGGATGCAAAGTTGGCGATACTGTTCCTTCGTAACTCATTTAAACAAGCACAGCTTGAAGGCGTCTTCGAGCGATGCTACCAGTTTTTTTAGTGCTTCAGAAGGGAGTAACAGCCCTGACCTACTCATTCTGTTGAATTTAGTAATGTCCCTGAGCAATCGGAGCACTTGGCTCTTTGCAGGAACTTCCTTGCTACATAGCCTGCTATATAGAATATCAGTCTAGAATCACTTTTCTTTTCCCTGTAGCAGCGCAGCGGTGCTCGATGTCGCAGGCGCTGAGCACCTCATGTGCGGCTTGCAAATTTCCAATGTCGAGGAGCTCATGGACGTACGCTTTTCGGTGTACCGCTTGCTCATTAACGTCGCCGATACAATCTAGCCACCGTACCGATACTGAGCAAGCTACTGAGCAGCTCGGGGCGAACATTTCCGCTGTCAGACAGCGGAACAATTCCGCTGTCTTTCTCACAAATTTAGAGCCCGACTTGCAGTTTGGAGCGAAGCAGTAGGTCTCCTTGGTGGTCTTCTTTGGTGGAGCAACGCCGCCGCTAATCTCGCCGGTCATCTTTCCTACCTGGAACATTCCACATCGCTTAGGAACTTACAAACAGTACGAGAGATGCGGAGCTCTTCACCTTTGAAACTGACACGAACAGACGACATACAACTATTCCAATACGGGCTTTATTTTTTTTGCTCGCCGCCAGTCCGCCAGCCCCCTGTAGCAGACGACGTGCGCTGCGGAACCTTTCTACTGTCCGCAGCGCCAATTTTGCGTCATGATGCGGAGAAGCGGTGAACTACGCTCCAGAGGCGCCGGTCGGCACACCTACCCATCTAGCCACCGTAATGAAGCTTGCGAGATTTGTGATAGTGGAGCGACCGGTGAGGAATCCATGCTGATTCGGAATCAATGTGTTCTTCACAGTGCAAGACAATACGCTGTGAAGAGCAAGCTCAAAAACCTTATACGTGGCATATAGAAGAGAAATTGGGCGATAATTTGAGACAACGGTTTTACAGCCAGACTTAAATACAGGGAAAACACGAGCAGTTTTCCGCGTGCCAGGGAAAGTCGAAGTATTCAGAGAGCTATTAAATATAAATGTCAATACTTGGGCAAATATACCACCGTACGCTTTTAAGATTGCGGAAGGGATGCCATCAGGACCGCAAGATAGGGAAGGCTTCAAACGCTTAAGGCATTCGCTGATCAGCTTTTCATCAAACAACACAGGACTAGATGTAGGAGCCGTTGTGTGCTGCTCACTGACACCAGCGTTTAAACCTGAGGGTTTATATAAGGAAGAGAAATGGGCAGCAAAACAATCCGCGACTGCTTGGACTTGTACTCCACTAGAGTTGAGTAGGCGAAAACACTCTCCGCGATTACTAGTACGCTTGCGGATATACTTCCAAAATTCCGCCGGCCGGTCGGAGGCGCTCTTCTCCAAGAATGCAGTATATGAGTCATGATCCCGCTTATAGAGGCGTTTGCAGAGAGTTCGAAAAAAGCCGAATTCTTCTCTCCACTCATTAGGCACAGGAATTCTGGATTTACGGTGCGCGCGATCTTTATGCTTTAGGGCAGTTATATGTTCAGATGAGAACCAGTGGGGATATTTAGAGTGCCTAGGACTGTACTGAGGAATGTATTGGCGCATACCGCTCAAAACAAGCTCCGTAAACTGATCTATTTGGTCATCAACATTGATTTTATCTGTGACCAGGGACCAATCTCTGGTGGACAAGAAATTTCATTTCATTTATTTCATTTATTATACCTCAAAGGCCCCAGTTGGGGTATTACATGAGGGATGGGTTTTAATTGCAGTGAAGGAGTGATTCCAGTGCTGTCTTGAATTGATGTGGATCGGAGTGGTGCACGGTTAGTTGTAGGTAGATGGTTCCAGTCGCGTGCTGTCTTCACAAAAATGATTGAAGATGCGTGGTTGCGCCGGGGGAGGGTAAACTGCTCTGGGATGGTTTGTGCGGCTGGATAAGCGATGGACTGGTAAGATAGCTGGAACTTCGAAGGGAGCATTATAAAATTTGTGGTAAAGGCATAGCCTAGATATGTGACGTCGCAATTCAAGGTTGGTGAGGTGACCACGAGCCCTAAGCTCGGAAACGTTGGAATGGTAAGAATATACAGAGTAAATAAAACAAGCTGCACGATTTTGTACTGATTCTAGAATATTAGATAGGTCAGATTGATGAGGGTCCCAAACAGAGCATGCGTATTCTAACTTAGGGCGAACAAATGTGAGATAAGCTATTAGTTTCACTGATGGCGGAGTGAGTCTTAAGTTCCTACGAAGAAAACCCAAAGTGCGATTCGCGTAGTTAGCTATGTTAGCTACGTGGGTAGACCAGGAGAGATTGCTTGAAAATGTTACACCAAGATATTTATAAGATTCAGTGGATGATATTGCGGAGTCGAAAATGATATATTGTGCTGACTCGTAATGTGACCTGCGGTGGAAAGATATTAGTGAAGTTTTCTTTATATATAAGGACATTAACCATGTGTTCCACCAGGACTCGATAAGGTTTAGGTCGTTTTGAAGGGTATTATTATCTGCGTTGTTTGTAATGGAACGATAAACGACGCAGTCATCTGCAAATAGACGAATGGTGGGAGATATATTGGCTGGGAGGTCATTAATATAAATAAGGAAAAGTAGGGGTCCAAGTACAGTGCCTTGTGGCACACCAGAGATTACGGGGGATCGGTTAGATGAGTGGGTATTAGCATAGACAAACTGTTGTCGATTGGTGAGAAAACTGCGAATCCAATTCAATACAGGTGTATTAATGTTTAGCCGAGAAAGTTTTAGGAGTAGCCGTTGATGCGGAACTTTGTCGAATGCTTTTTCGAAGTCTAAGAAGAGAGCATCAACGGGTATGTTTAAGTCAAGGCTGGAACTAATATCGTAATAAAATAAAGCTAGTTGGGTGTCACATGAGCCGTGTTGACTGGAGTGAAAGAAGTTTGCAGTAAGAAAGTAACAATGTTTGAGTAGATCACATGTTCCATTAGTTTAGAACAGATGGTAGTAAGTGAAATAGGGCGATAACTGCTGCACAAAGATGGAGGACCTTTTTTGGGTACTGGAACAATCTTACCCACTTTTCAGTCCATCGGCACCACTCATGTTGATAGTGACTGCTGGAAAGTATGGCAGAGTATAACACTAGTAGTTGATTTCGTGTTTTTCAGCATTTTCGCGTTGATACCGTCCACACCGCATGAGGATGAGAGTTTTAACGAGTCGATTAGTTTTGCAATGCCGTTCGGACAAAATGTGATGTCGGGCATCACGGTATGGCCGTGACAAGAAAGGGGAGGTAAATTGTCGACAGGTTCGGCAGTAAACATAGAAGAAAAAAAGTTGTTAAGCTGTTCGGCGGCCTCATGATCAGGAATTGGATGGTTTTGTCCGTCGCACAATGCTAAAGGTTGGGAGTGATTAGGGTTAATCATGTTCCAGAATTTTTTAGGTTATTTTGTAACACAGTGGGCAATTTCTGTGAAAAAAAAAGAAAGTTTTTCTTTGTTTGCGAGCCTTTCGAACTCTTTTTCTATGGCATAGTAACTACTCCACGCGCATGCGTCATTGGAGCGTTTTGCGGAACGAAAAAGCCTTTTCTTTTCATTGTTCAGTCGCTTCAGTGTGACATTGAACCATGGGGATGACTTTTTTTCGGTTACGATAATGTTGGGCACATGCTTAGAGAACAGGCCTAGTATTTTGTTTTTGAATAGTAACCAGTTGGTCTCGACTGAACGCTTTGAAATGTCAGTTAGAAAAGAAGTAGCAAATTCTTCAAGCTCAGAGTTTATAGCAGAATAATTCCCCTTATCGTACAATGCTATTGTTTTAGTTATCTTTGTGGGATGCGAGAGTTTACAGGAGTAAGATGCATGAATTACTGAATGGATCACTGAGCCCTGGTAAAAACGTCATTTTTGATACCCTGTCGGGATCAGAGGCAAGAATAAGATCTAGAATATTAGAATAACTGTCGCTGTAGCGTGTGGGTTCATTGATGAGTTGCGTTAGTCGAAAAGTTAGGCATGAGTTGATGAAATCACTCTCGGTACCATTTTTGGAGGCTACCCATGCTAGGTTAGTCCAGGATAGTGCCGGAAAATTAAAGTCGCCGAACAGCAGTATCGGAAGATCTCGATAAGATTCGGTTAAAGAGCGAAGGGCCTCGTGGAATTCGGGGACAAAAAGGGGGTCACTACCAGGAGGGCGATAACAAACTCCAATTATCGTGGGGGGATAGGAAGCATTGCAGAGAACGAACATAATTTCCAAACACGAGGTTGTCTTAATTTCGGTGCACTGAAGACTTTTATGACTGCCTATTAATACGCCACCACCACATTTGTTAGTGCTGCGGTCACGTCGGAAAATATTGAAATCCGGGAAAAAATGTAGTATCTTAGAGTCGGTTATAGTAGGGTTAAGCCACGTTTCAGTGATTGCGAACAGATCTGATTCTGTTGTGTTAACTAGGTTTTGAAGAGCATCTACTTTAGGGAGAACGCTTCTTATGTTCGCATATAGGAACGAAAATGATTTCCTTCTCGGATTAATACTGCTGGGGCCTATCTGGTTAAAGTGCGAGGAACAACCTTTTCTGCGTTGTGGTCGTAAGTATAAGTGTTGCTACCAATGATGAGTTTGTCGTGTCGTAGTTTAAAGAATTGCTGTTGGGCCTTGCCGAACGCAGCGAGATGCTTTCTTGCTTTAAGTGTCTTGGGGGAGTAATCTTCCGAAATTCGATACTGGGAACCCTACAGTTTATAGGCATTGGATAGAACTTTCTCTTTAATTTTAAAATGTGCAAATTTAACAATGATTGGTCTGTTTTTGTTTGTTTTGTACTTCCCTAGCCGATGGGCTCTTTCGATATCCAATGAATCAATTGTTACGTTTAGTTCTTTACTGCAAAATTGTAACACTGAGGCTTCAGATTCGGACCATGTTTCACGTTCTTTGTCTGAAAAACCACCCGCCGGGGTGGCTCAGTCAGCTAAGGCGTTGCGCTGCTCAGCACGAGATCACGGGATCGGATCCCGGCCGCGGCGGCCGCATTTCGATGGAGGCGAAATGCAAAACCGCCCGTGTGCTTGCGTTTTTGTGCATGTTAAAGAACCCCAGGTGATCAAAATTAATCCGGAGCCCTCCACTACGGCGTGCCTCATAATCAGAACTGGTTTTGGCACGTAAAACCCCAGAAAGAAGATGTCTGAAAAACCAAAAAATACTGTTTCAACGGCGTGCTCGGTCTTCTGAGTCGTCCAATTTTGCTCTGATTGTTACTATATCTTTCGCGTTTTGGTCACAAAGAACTTGGATATCGTCGATTTGTTCTTTTATACCCACTATCGATTTGCAGTCGTTTTCTATTTCAGTTAGCCGGTCGTTAATCTTTTTGATAGCACTGTCATTCTGCGATAGCTTGCGCTGGATGGATATAAGTTCTTGCAGCATGGAAGTTTGACTAGACTGGATTTCGCAGAGTGCCGTAAATATGTCGCAGGGTGTTTGCGTCTCGTTAGAATGGGTGGTGGGACCTGGGTTTAATTCTATGTCGTCTGATAACGCTAGCATCTGTTTGATGACATGCGCACAAGCAATTGCAACTTTAAAACAACACTGTGGGCTTGGCAGCACCAGAAGCACCGCATAACGAGTGTGACGTGCATATAGTGAATATTGATTATTTACCTGCAAGACGAAAAGGCGTTGCAGGTAATGGGCCGTGACCATATCTGCGGTGTTGCCAAGCCCATTGAAGGCCGCGCTGGGCCTGGAGATATATATGTATTCCGGTGGCAAGGAGGATGTAATCCGAAGATTAGCAATCGTTGGGGTCACGTGAGGTGGTGGCGATAGTGGATGTGTTGGCTCGTGCACTGGGCATCGGGGCGGCAAAGTTGAGAGTACCGGTGCTCGTAGATGCACCAGCTGAGGGAGCGGGTCCGAGCCGTGTCCAGCGCGCGACCGTTCCGGGTACAAGGGCGCCCCCGAGGACTGACCAGGGAGCACGTCGTTGCACTGTAGAGCGCGGGGTCATATCAGTGTCAGTGCTCGTAGATGCTCCAGCTGAGGGAGCGGGTCCGTGCCGTTATCAGCACACGTCCGTTCCGGAAGCAAGGGCGCCTCCGGGGACTGGCCAGGGAGAACGTCGTCGTACTGTAGAGCGCGGGACCATATCAATGCCTGCAAGACGAAAAGGCGTTGCAGGTAAGTGGCCGTGACCATAGCTGCGGTGTTGCCAAGCCCATTCAAATCATACAAGCCAACATAATCACTCCGCTTGAAAGCAAATCGAGAAGATTCATTAATGCCAGTGGAGAAGCTCTGCCTCAAGGCTGACACAGAGGCAGTTATCTTCAGTGAGGGGTGAAACTTATCGGGACGGACAAGGGAAATGTCAGAACGGGAGACATCTATAGCTTGAGCATTCGAGAGGCAAAGGTCTAAAACGTTGCCATAGGAATTGGCGATCAAATTGTGCTACTGAAGAGAACAGAAGGGCAGAAAGTCTAACAACAGGCTGCATTTGTTCTCTATGTAATGATTACAATGAGAATATGTAAGCGTCTTCCAATCAATTCCTGGTGTGTTAAAATCACCAAGAAGGATACTCTGTGCTTTCGATGGGAGGATAAGACACTTTCAATAGAAGAGATCACCTCATCAAACAAAACAGGAGAAATATTCGGTGGAACGTAGAAGGTTCCGATTAACAATTTTTCACAGCGCGCTAGGCTGACTTCAAGCCAAATCGATTCCTGTACACTTTCTATGCCGCTGCGCCTTACACATGTCAGTGAGCCGTCAACGGCAATAAGTACGCCACCGCCTTTTTGTTTAACTCCACTGAAGTCCCGGTCACTGCGAAATACGTCATAATGTGGCGGAAAAAAATCTGAGGAGGAAATTTCACTGCAGAGCCAAGTTTCGGAAATAACAAAAAATAATAATAATAATAATAATAATAATAATAATAATAATAATAATAATAATAATAATAATAATAATAATAATAATAATAATCAATGTTAATGTTGTGTGCCAAAACAACCAGAGGTCGGAAAATTGGCGCACATAAATATAAAACAAGGAAAAAGGTTACGCAGATTCAACGCACCTTTTGGAATATATGCGAAGCGAAGCTTTCGTGAAGCGATTAATGAAATGCTATAAATGTGACCATTTCATTTCTGCGTCTTTGGCGTAAAGCAAACTGGGGCGCGCGCATGTGCTCTCGCGCACCCGTGCTATAGGCAGTGTGGCGACTGTTACATAACCTTGCATTTCTTTATTTCTTCATAATTATTTTAAATGCACCGCCCACTTCCTGGCCGATTCCCCGTAGTGAGTATGTGCCGTAGTAGAAAAATCATCATCCTCATGAACATGAAAACCGATTGTGGCCTAATGGTTAGAGCATCGGGCTGCTATGTTGGGGGACCTAGGTTCGATGCCTGCATCGGGCGCGCAATTCTATTCTTTTTGTTTTAAGTATGAGCTATTCGGCAAGACATCAGCACCCAGCCAGCAGCGACAGAACTGATGTCATTCTGAAAATTCATTTTAATTGGATACGTTTTGCAACTCACCGGCTACAATTCGTAAATTGCCATATGCGTAGTATGGTAATTAATTAGGAGGTTAATTAATTAATCGCGGGTAATTAGTTGGATATGTGTTTCGATTTCTCGTGCTAATAATGCCTGCGCATCATCGAATAATCCAGCTCAAGTTTGAGAAGAATTATGCCATCTGCCACAGGCGATTTTTAAAAATTCCATAAAACTTCAAAATGACCACTCCGCATAATTACGTAAATAAGAGGAAGAAAGAGTACGCATGTTATACGTACGTTAATGGTTTACCATATAACATCCAAGAAGAACTTTGCTGTTTCTGGAAATACGCCACTTTTCCTGTCTTCGCGACACTGGGAAACTCTGATCAACGTAGCTCCCAGGTTATTCAGACCTCGCGTTCTTTGAAGTGAGCTTCGCGCTCAGATGAGAGACGGGCGACCGGACGTTCGAATGCAGGTGGCGAGGCGAGTGCCCTGCCGGATAACGAGGGGAGGCGGGTGGGGGCTGGCGGCGAGGGACACATTTCAAGCGGGCGAGACACCACAGAGTCGGAACGAAATGACGACGAAATAAAATTAAATTCTTGGGTTTTACGTGCGAAAACCGGTATTTGATTCTGAGGGACGCCGTAGTGGGGGACTCCATATTAATTTTGATCACCTGTGACTCTTTAACGTGAAAAAAAAAATTATGGGGTATTACGTGCCAAAACCACGATCTGATTATGAGGCACGCCGTAGTGGGGGACTCCAGAAAATTTCGACCACTAAATCTAAGTACTTTAACGCGCACCTAAATTTGAGTACACAAGCGTTTTTGCATCTCGCGCCTATCAGAATGAGCGCGACGAAATAGACAAATTATCAGGGTGTCACGGGCACCACACAATACATAAGGGAAAGGGACGGACAACAGCGCCAGACAGATATTTTCCAGGCAGAATTGAGTTACATATGTCGTTGTGATGACGTTGAAGAGATGGGGGCACCTGATGAAATAGTGAAAGGCGCACAGAAAAGAGTTTCCGAAACCGTCATCACTTGCTTAAAATATTTTTCGTAACAGTAGTCACAAGCGAAATCAGTAAAAAAAAAACACTTCATTGAGTAATTATCATAATTACGGTAATTGAGTTTTTATTTACTACATTACGGCGCATATTTCAATCTACGAATTGTAACTAGTAAGAATTCACAGGACTACGTCTGTTTCGAGATAATAATTTTCAATTTGTTCGACGAAATGCATTGGCGTTCCAGTTACTTATGTGCTTCAGTGCATAAAACAGTTTTCTTTAAAAAGTAAGTGGAACAACAGTGTATTTTTAGCGCGAGTTTGACGGCAGATATCTCGAAACCGGCGCCATCCTCAGAATTCATTGCAAGTCGATATGCCTTGCATGCTCACTAGCTACATTTCGCAGATTAAAATGTGTGCCGTAAAGTAATTAATTAAACAGTTCATTAGCGTAATTATGGTAATTATTTAAGTAAGCATTTTGATTCCTGGTGTGTAGTGGCCACCTGATCATGTAAATATATGGTTAGTATTGTACTATCTGCCGCAGGAAATGTATAAAAATTTGGTGCAGTTAAAAAAAGCACCGTGTATTTTTCAAGAGCAGAAGAGTCGCTGGACAATCTTGTTGTACAGAAATATTTAGATTTCTGGTGACTGAATATAATGTGCTGCCTTGCATTGCTTTACATGTGCAGATTTTAGCGCAAGAACGAGCCGCACGTGCGCACAAACATATTGGCCAACGGTGGAAGGTACTGAACGAGTGTAATCATGGAAGAACGTCTATAATAGTCCAACCTCCTGCGCTTGTGGGGTCAACAAGGCATACTATACATCAAATAACTGAGTGACCGACTGCATCAAACATTCTGTACACAGAGGAGTGCGCTCTCAAAGTTGAAACTGTTTGCACGTGACTCTCCGTTTATTAGCCATGGATGAAGGAAATAAACTAGGAAGAAACATTACGTCGTCCAGGCAGCCTTCGCAAGCGTGGCCCTGCTCTAGTCCGAGTGAGCCTGTGAGGAGTAAAGCCATGAGGAGTAAAGCCCCTTGATGTTAGAAAGTAGCGACACTCTCCCCCACGCGCGCGCTTTCCTCCTCAATTCTCCTCGGATTTCTCCCCCTCACCGGGCCGGCGCGGCGCTGAACCCTCCAGTGGCTCGCCGCAGCCGCATTAGAATCAATGCGCGCGCTTGTTTATTCGGCCCTTTGAAGCGTTGTATGGGAATTTATCCCTTGTGAAACTGTCATGACGAAAGTACGTTTCCGATAGAACGTCGTGCCATTTTTTTAGGACGCTTCGATAAATACAAGCGGAAGCGCTCCGAGAAATTGAGTACCAAGCAGTGGCTGAGCTGTTTACCTCTACGTCGCCACTTGGGTTGTCCATAACGCGGAGGTGTATTGGGTGCATACAATATAAGCAGCGTAGAGTATAAACGAGAATTTGGTTCACTATCTTCGCTCTTAAAAGGCTCAGAGAAGGTAACCAAGAAGAAATGTGATAGTTTACTTAAAGTGAATTCGCCAAAATGAGTGGGCCAAAAGCCTTTGTACCAATGCCACTGTGCGAAATACGTGCTGTGTTTGCGAAACAGCCAACATAGAACTTTACACACGCGCCTGTATTCCGTCACTATGAAACGACGAGAAATTACATTCCATCACTTCTGGGAGTAACCTAAGTCTCTCTCTCAAAAAAAAAAAAAAAAGGCTGATTGCTTACACGGAAACTGCTAAGACTGGCACTTGATTATTAACTTACAGACTTCAAGATGTCAAGTTTATCAGAATTGAGGGAGATTATCAGAAGCGCGTGGCTTGTACTTAATGAGCATGCGCGAATAATACATAATACCACTTATCTACCTATATATTGCGGTTCATGCCTTCGCAACATAAAGTACATAAAGAAAAAAAACTGCTCGCAGTATTGAAACTTTGCAAAGATACAATAAGCACGCAATAAGAGTAAAATAGTTCCTTGGCTTCACAAGTATCAGGCGCAAGGATCACACGCACACACACACACACGCACACACATACATGCACACACATACACGCACACAAGCACGCACATACACAAACACGCACACACACACGCACACAACTACAAAATATGAGTTACAGGCATTAACTCACAAATTACATACATTTGAAAACTAACGCACGCGCGAAAACACAAAAAGCTTTGTCACGGCTCGAAGAGTCAACGAAAATTTCAGCCGACTCACTTAAAAAAAACCATATGCACAGTTATCGGTGCTCTGTATTAAACTGAACGAAGAGTCCGGCTATGCGAAGAGCATTAAAATCTCCATGCAACTTCATCCACAAATATGAGGAAAGCTGCAACATTCATCTCGCAAATAATGCGTGCTTAGAAGGGGCGAAATCCCTTCTCCCGATGTTATGGAGACACTGCTTCCGATGCACGACATTCCGTTCACCTCGGGGGATATAAAATAAGGCTTGCCCTTTCTCTGGCCTGCTGCTGCATTGAAACGCGCAGCTGCAAGGCATTTTCACGGAGAACGAATCTCAGATTCCTACGAAAGGATGGAAAAACTTGGGAAACACACGTTCGGAGCGGCAGGGCGACCACCACTTGGACTGCTCATGGCGAGCGGGAGAAACTAAAGGCGCGCGAAAGCAAGTTTCGCGCCGTTTTCGTGACGTCGGGGTCACCTGACGGGGTAGTCTCGAGCGCCGCAGCCATTCAGCGTGGCGGATGCGCTGCCTCCGCGAAAGAGGGGGAGAAAAAGAGGAGGTTGACCGCGCCGGCGAGGGTGTTGCGGCGTAGATCAAAGCGTGTCGCTACTTTCTAACATCAAGGGGCTTTAATGAGGAGCAGATAGCCGCGACACAGCGCGTCACTCCTGCAAAACTCGAGAAATCAGGAAACTCCGAGATCACAGATGCACGTCAAGAAATTCTGGCAACGAATGCACGCGTGAAGGCGAGACAGACGGATTATCAGGGTGTTATGGGCACCACGCAATACATAAGGGAGAGGGACGTACAACGACGCTAGACAGTTATTTGCCAGGCAGAGCTGACTTAGATATTTCATCGCGATGACGTTGAAGAAATGGGAAGCTCACATAAAGCATAGCCTCCAAGATTGGCACAGGTCATGTGTTGAGCTTTTCTTTTCGCTCAAGAGGTGGCTGTAGTATCCTGCACCACCCTGCCTTCCACTAAACGAGTGGTTTACTGGCGCCACGGTTGATATGCCAGGTGTTTAATAAACTCAATTACGCCAGAATTTTGTCCTGTAATTGTGCCCTTTACAACTTTTGCAATAATAAGAGGCGTTGAATGATCTGAATATCGTTTAAAAATACGCAAATATTTTCAGCTTTGTGAATAGCATAATCGTTACAATTTATACGATTATACCTTTGAGATCGCGGGATCGGATCCTGGCCGCGGCGGCCGCATTTCGATGGAGGCGAAATGCAAAAACGCCCGTGTGCTTGCGTTGTAGTGCACGTTAAAGAACCCCAGGTGGTCAAAATTAATCCGGAGCCCTCCACTACGGCGTGCCTCATAATCAGAACTGGTTTTTGGCACGTAAAACCCCAGAATCAATCAAATCGATCAGTGCTTGTACCTTTGGGGCTGTCCCCACTTCTCGACTATGTAACATCTAGCAAAGCAACGTACACACCTGTTGATAAAGTTGCTGGGAAAGGTAATTACACGTCGCGAGTGACAATAAATCTAGGAAGGCATCAGTACGATCAACTATTAGCTATTAGCTCGACAATGACGCCCCGGCAATTGGCATGTTTTCCGATTATGACATATGTGGTGAGATATTTCGTGCACCCGTTGCCGTCGGATATCAGATGGACGATTACAACTTGACTGAACTCCGCAGCAAAGTTCGAATCACCTCAGATCTTTGCTTAATGAGACCCGTATTCAACGCGCGAGAGACTGGGAAGGATGACTGTTCGTGCATACTGAAACATTTCTGACAAGACTGAAAAAAAAAAAAAAAAAAAAAAAGAATGCACATACAAAACAGGATTGCTGTAGCACCCCAAAACGTATGCTTGATTCTAGGCGTAAGAAAATGCATATTTGCCCTACTTTGAACGGGAATCAGTGAATCCCTTACTGATTACTTCGGGTATAAGAGGGCAGAATGATAAAGTACTGTTATAGTGTTTCGTTATAGTTTAGTTATAGTATATTAATTTACCGGTTATTTTTTTTATGGTTTAACCAAATTCACTGGATCGAGCTTCTCTTGCAGTTTAACTCCTTTGTGGCCTCCCATCTTATGGTGCACATCCCGCCTAATTCCCAGTTAAACACAAGACAAACCACCCCGACGCGGAAGCATGTCATAGTTACACACATGAGCTTCGCGCCTAACCCCCAGCGCTCCGAAGGAATGTAGAGAGCAAATATAGAATTATTTTTTAATCTTGGTAAAAATATTGATTTGTTATGCCGTTTGTAAACTACATGGATCACACAACATAAAGCCAACAGACAATGAAGCCAAGAAAAGCATCGGGGAAATTAACTGTGGTTGAAATTGGAATGTAGATAATAATGAAGAAAAGGGAAATGAAAGTGCATGAAAAGACAATTTGTCGCCGGCGGGAGCCGAACCCGAAACCTCCGCATTACGCGTGAGTTGCACTACCAATAATTGTGCTACAGAGACGGCCATCAATTCGTCCACTAACTTGGGTATTTATGTTTACTAGATCTAGCCCTAGGAGTGTTAGCAAGCGCGACTCAGAACCATGGTGGGCGGAGGTGGAACATCCTTTTTAGCCCGATGGCGTCACGTAACACGTGACGCCATATGTTGTTCTACATATGTCGGCACATATGTCGTTCTACTTGGTGTCATCTGATATCAGAGAAAGACGTATATTGTATGACACGTAATGTAAAATGTTCTTGGACACTTAATTCGTGTAGCCGTTTTGCCTGTAAGCAGGCGTGATAACTTTTTTTCTATCACCAGGTGACATAGGCTTGGGGTGTAAGGACGGTACTAAAATCCTGTTATGGCCTAGTCAGAGAGGGCGCGGAGAGACGATGTCGAATAGACTCACGTTGCGGCAACATTATCATTATTATTATTATTTTCATGACAATTTCTTAAAATTCATTTATTTGTTACTGTTGTACTATATTATTAATTTATTCCTTTATTTTTGGCTGTAGAAAAAGGAGAAATTGAGTAGCATGATTCTGGTTGAATTGAATTGTTGGCTACTTCGATAACGAGGTGATTATGCAGCTTCTTCTTTACACATTATTGCAGTCGTGCATAAACGTTTGTTTCAGCTAATTACAAAAGCCACCCGGACTGCGAGCTACGTAACTCAACAACTCGTGCACAGCAACACAGCCGTATAATCTGAGATACAAATAAAAATATGTTGCTGAATGTGTTCTATTGTTTTGGATTGCTTGTATAGAACACCTTCTTTATAGCCCAATGTCACGTCATATGTTTCACAATTTCCACAAGCCCTGTGCATTGCAGGGCTTTAGCAGGACCGAAGCAACGTCCACATGGCATTCCAGCTTGCTGATCTAAAAACACCATGAGTGGGCGCCAAATGTCGGTGAATGTATTTCGACGCCGGCGTCTTCGAGTCGCCATGTTTCAATCCTGACATGCCGCAAGGACAGCTTCGAGAAGACAGCTTTGTAGTCTGCAACGCTGCAGGTTACTTGGTTGTATAGGGAGCAAGCAAATGACGGGAGGAAGCTGCGTGCGAGTGGAGTCAATGAGCGCTGTTGACAAGACCTGAGACAGTGTTCAAGGCCTATTGACGCGGATGAGACGTCAAACCTCAAGCGTGAGTGATGTTCAGGCGAGAGTCACAAGTCTTGGGGAAACGTAGGTTTTCGGAACCGATGAGCGCGAGTCGCAAAACTGCACTGAACCGCTCGTCTCTGGTTGAGCACATCAGGGAACACTATAGCCCTAAAGTAACATTTGAGAGATACGGGACTTTTTCTTTTATCTCTACGGTTTTTGAAGGAAATTCCTCACAATGACATTTCAGTTTACCTTAACGTCAAGAATTGGTTGCCAGAGGGTGAATGATGTCAAATGCGTGTTCGTGTCCCGATATACAGAGAAACGAAGCTGTCTTAGACTTCAAGTTAGCTTTGTTACAGGAACGAACTCTTGTCAAATCGAACATGACATAAACTGTAATCCACTAAATATGCGCACATAGTCACATACTGCGCGGTTCCATCACGCGACGCGAAAGAAGGCCTTCGGAAGGGATTATACAAGCTCAGAATTCCGAAGTGAAGTGGTTACCTGAGTGCGGAGCGGTGTGTGGTGCACCAATTGAAGCACTTCCTCTAAATCATCAGTGGCGCTTTCCGTGTTTGAAATTTCTGCCATGAGCAGTCGCAGAGGTTTCCATCAAGCAAAGTTGTGAACGTCTCCCGTTTCCTATGACCAACGCATTGACGATACGCCTTCTTTAGCCTGGATTTCCACGACACGAATGGGGAGTGAAGAGTGAATTAAGAGAGACCATATCAGACAATGCTGTTATCATGCGTATTTAGGCCGCACAATTCAGATTTGCAGTGAGATAAAAGTACGTATATATGCAGTTCCAATCTATATAGTTGCATTTTGATATTTCTTTTCAATTTATGATGAATAATCTTTTTTCTTTTTTTCCCCTTTTTTTCGGCTCTTACGTTTGCATGCCGACATAGGTGAACATTCTCGAGAGAACAACGTTATCAGGATATCAAAATATGTCGTCCATACATCACAAAAAATAAGACTCCGCGGATTATAAATGTCGCTTTGGTTCCCACGAGTGGTCGCGAAAGAGCTGCCGAGCAACCGTAAAGAATGCAGTGAACGATAATTCCTCTCGAGTACGCCTAAGGGCGACACGCTACCAACTGCGAACAGAGGCAAGCCTTCGCCGCGGCTACGGATCGCAGATGGCAAAAAACCCAGATTGACGTGGCACTTTCAAGGAAAACTCGCGCTGCCGTGGCGTTCGGCTAAAATCTGCCTTCGTATGCGCTCGGACGATGCACGGGCAATTCGATACGCATCAGGTGTAGCAAAATCAACTCAACAGCCATTGAATATTTAGTGACTCAAGATCGTTTCGTTCGAAACAAGTTTATAGACAACAACGTACGTTCCCTTTGGGCGGAGCCGCGCGTATCTGGAAGGCGAAGTTCATTGTGAGCTTTGCATTCTGCGCACGCAGCGTGGGCATGCGCTCGCCTATCGCGCCGAGTTGTGTGGCGTAAGGCCTTGCGGAAGCTTCGACCACTGACGGTGGCGACCGTCAACTCCGCTGGAGGTATTTACGGTCGTCTAACGATGCAGCCTCTCCCCTGACCTCGGTTGAAACACTGGTTCATACGCTGGCAGGGCATACAAAAAAGAAGTTGAAGAAAAAGACGAATTGAAAATGTATCTTATACCGCTTGCACAAACACAGCTTCCTCTAGAGTTGAAGATATGAAAGCCTATATTGATTATCACGGGTCGCTATGAAACGCTTTAGCTTCCGGAATACGATTTCGTGAGACATTTCCATATATTACCATGCCCGTACACCCTTTGTCCCCAGCCAGGCCTCTCTGTCTCTCCCCAATAAAAAAAAAGTTAGGGGCAGCTTCACACTAGTGGTGCGAAGACTGGGCAAACAGCGAAGCTGGCGACCCCGGGCCCACCTAGCTTTATTTCGGTTCGGACAAGTTTTTGCGAGGTTATGCTTCGAGACTCGGCCACGTTTTGCACAAGATCACCCCAGAATCATCGGCAGACCAAAGGGCAACGAACACTCAGTCATTAAAGTATCTGGAGGCTTCTGGACGCTCAAACGGTTTTGCTCGGTTTTGCGGGCTCGTAACTCCGGATCTTCGGCGAATCGCCGAAGTTTCGCCGCCGCTTCGGCGGTGCGATAGGCGGGATCGGACCGAAGTCGTCTCACTCACTCTCGAATAGCGGCGCGGCCGCTATCGCGCCGCGCTTCCTTTTCTTCGGGAGTGACGCTCTTCTTCGGCCGCGCCATCTTCGCGGCGATGTGTTCGGCGCGGAGACGGCGGGGCTTTTGTGTCGCCGTGGCGGCGACGCGGAGCTATATATCCCGTGGGTCGGCGCAGTGACGTCACGGCTTAGCTCCACCTCTGCGCAGCCGCGGCAGCCCCTCCGCACGGCGCGGGGACGTCATGGCTCGGCAAAGCTAAGGCGAGGCTCGGCGCGGTCGGCGCAGCTGGGGCGAAGCGTTGCTAGGCGACGCATAGTGACGTCATCGCCAGCGGAGGTTTTGCGACGTACACTCGACGGACCACCCTCGAGCTTAAACAGCTTCGCTAGTTCACAGGGGTATGTGCCTTTTCTGCACTACTTCCAGGATTGGCCCACATTTTGAGCATACACCACCGGACTACCTCTAGCTTAAACAGCTTCGCTATTAAAAGAAAGCTGAACTATCTTATCTGGTTTCATCTCAGGCGCAGTTGAGCGCAAAACATAATATGGTCTAGCTTGAGCCGAGGCTGGTTGGTTATAGTATCCATCATGGGGGAACGAAAATGCGCTGATAGCTTTAACTCGAGGGCAGATGGGTGACACAAGCGGGTTGTGCTTCATGTGCGTGCCAGTTTTGAGAACCTACTGTCCGTGCAGTATGAACAGGGCGGAGCAGTTTAGTATCCATCAATGGCATGCACTAACACAGAACAACACCGATAACACGTTGAACGTTGATGAAGCTTAGAGCCAAACATGGCCCGTCGCGTCATCTTTTATTTTTTTTACCTGCACTCACAAGTGCCACATTTATTTCAATTGTGGTGCGAGAGAGCAATGTGCACAGGGGGAGCTTCAATGTTGTACACAAACTGGCGCGCTTTCTTTCTGGGTGTTTGAACGTGCGCAAAATGACCGAGATAATACCCTCACACAGCTCTAGTTGGCGATTTGCAGCAGGCTGTTTGCTGTTTCATAGCAGAATTCAATGCCAGAGCCAGCGTTGGGGGCATTGCAGCTAGAGCACTGCACGGGCTCGGGCTTACCCGGAAAGCCCGGGCCGGGTAGGGCAGTTTTTTAACGGGCTCGGGCACGGCATGTGCTTTTTGACCCGGGCCAGGGCCGGGCTCGGGTATTTTTATGCGGGCCCGGGCTGGGCTTGAACTTTTTGGTGTGTGCATGTAACGTGCAGCGAGTTATCCTCACACGTCTCGACTCTGAAAAACCTGTTGCCCCGGCGCAGCTGGAAGCTAGCAGTGCTACTCCTGTGTACTTCCCTTTTCTTCTTCCGTCGTATTTTGTGCTGTTTGAACAGAATGTAAAAGTCCAGAAAGACCGAACTCACCTCAAACCAAAGGATGTCATTGTATTCCTTACCTAAATCAATGTAATTAATGCTTTCAGCGCAGTGCAAGCGCGTTCGCGACTTGCTGATTCTTCAAAGGCGAATTAGTAAAACGATGACTGGTAAGATAAGATAATTCGTCACGCGGCTGAAATATGGCACTGCGTCCATCCATGATTGCACGCATGTTCTCAATTAGCCGCCTAGCAGCAACGCATTACGCTGCACCATGGAGGAACGAGAAGCTTTCTTTCTCCATTTACTCCATCCATGCGCTGCGCTCACGACTGGTCATGGCTGCGCTTCGGCTATAGTGTACACAATACGGTTGAGTGGGACAACCGGCTGGGGCGGCGCATGCTTTGCAGTGAGGCGCCCAACGTGGAAAACTACTGTGGCGGCGCTGCGATAGAAGTGGATTGGGCCGCATCAAGGTCGCGCCGTTGGAAACTGCTGACGATACTGCTCGGCAGGTCATTCGTACTACTTCGCGCGCTGGTATTTGTGTTCAGACCGCTCAAATGGTGTTCATAATTGCATATGACACGTATTTATGCCTTAAGAATAAGTTCCTTTCATTCTCTTCTTTATTTTATTTTTTAATGCCACTCGGTGATCTTTTCGGTCTCGGGCCGGGTTCGGGCCGGGCTCGGGCCTAGGTAAAGGGGTGGCGGGCCGGGCCGGGCAGGTAACACAGATTATTTACGGGCCCGGGCCGGGCCCGGGTCTCGCCATAAAACTTTTGGTCGGGCTCGGGCGGGCAGCCCAAAGTAAAACCGGGCCCGGGCCAGGCCCTGGCTGAAAAAATCGGCCCGTGCAGTGCTCTAATTGCAGCTCACGGTATCTGCGCCCGTCTTACGAGCGAACATATACTCTGGCGTCAGCCATGGCACGAAATAGGGACGGCACCGTCGGTAAAAGAAGGATGCCCCGGGGACGCCTGATCGTCTGGTCCCTTTAATCTGATTGCATTCAGCCGGGCAGGGGCGAACGACAAGACTTAGACATCGTTCATGAGCAAATAAAACACTGACTGAGGAAGGACATGACAAAGTCGAATTGTTTTATATGCGCTATTTCCCAGCAATATGTCGTACGAACAAGGCGGAATATTATTGCGATAGCAATTATATGGACACTTCAACCGGATTTCTGCCGTCGGCATCGCCGTCGCCGTGAGGTTCCGTATAGATAAAATCTTCGCCGCGCGCCGTATGCCCGAGCGGAAGCGTGCGGGGAGCGCGCGCTATCACGGAGAGCGAACGCACTCAATCTTCCACGCGCAAGCAAGGAAGCGGGAAGCCAGCGCCGAAGGGAGCGGGGGGGGGGGGGGGGGCGCACTTCTACTCTGCCAACAAGGGGGAAGCCAGCGCCGGAGGGAGCGAGGGGGAGGGGGGCGCACTTCTACTCTGCCAACAACCGCGCTCGTCGCTCGCCCGCACCGTCTCTTATCTCCACACGGCTCTGACCTTTGTATGCGCTGTGCATTCGCCGCTCAGTTTCCGTTGAAGCGATAGACCGCACGTACCTTCGCCCTGCTGCGGCGTATGCGCTTGCTGCCAGCGTTTTGACAGTCGTTGTCTGTAGTCATTCAGTGTGACCTATTCATGTTTGTTTGTGCGCGCTCACACCACGCTTGTTCATTCAGTTAGTAATAGTCAGGGCCACATTTTCCAACGCACGCTACACATGCAATGCTGCACGGATCGGCAGTGCAGCGCTACAGGTGTGTCCCTTCGCACGCGCTGCTCACGGGAAGCGCTTCTCATCAACACCACCGTCTTACACGCGCCTTCTCGTGGTCATCGAGTCTCTCTCTTCATGTCGGTGACTTACGCCACAGCACACCTGCTTACTTAATCAGCTCATGTTTACTACAATTCATATTGCTACCAAAGCCGCTCACCGTACTTCGTATGACATTGCTGTGTTGCTATCGCATTCATTGCTTCGCCCTTAGGGCGAAACTGTGACATTTTTTCTTGATATCTATATTTCTTACTTGCCACCCAGTGAATACAGGAAAATCACTACAAGTCTTTCTATTGCTTCAGATGTTTGAACAACACTGAAAGCGCTCATCTTCTATGCAGGCAAAATAATGTGTAGCGCTTCACGAACGGGATCAGAACGCGGAGAAATGCCAGCGTTTCCTTCGCCTGTTTCGGCCCTCAGAGTATGACATCTATAGCTATCTAACTGTCGATCTCCGCTCTATGTTTTACAGCGAAAGCTCTATATGGTTGGGCGAAACTAAAAACCGTTCGTCCTATGTTTCGCTAAACGTCTCCAATGGCGGCGCCTTTAGTTACGTCGTTCTCTACGTCGCACCCAAGCGCGCGCGCCATTGGCAGCGCTGTTAGTGACGTCGTTAGCGAACGCGTTCCCGCCATTGCCACGTTGACGCTGCTCTGCCCGCAACGCCGTCTCCGCGGCTCGCCGTTGTCGCATGCGTTCGATATCTCGAGTTAGCTCGGCGTCGTGGTTCGCAGCATCCGCCCACCATTGGCGCTTGCGTTCCACTAGAAACACAAACATATGTAACCAATAATTGAGAAACGCTTCAATACAGCGTCGGGATTAACCCACTGCTAATCACCGGGGCCACACGTTTCAGCTTCGCTGGTTAACCATTTGTACGGAGTGCTTGGGCGGTGTTTTTTTTTTTTTTTTTTAACCAGCCTTTCTTGAAGCAAAGATTTATTTGTCTGCTTCACACGATTTCGCGCGTCGCGTCTGTGTCAGCGCACCACGAAATTTTGACCGACGAAGTAGTGCCAATGAGTGCACCTCTTTTCTGCTGAATAAGACAATAAATCACGGCATAAAATCGACACATATAACGTAGCCTCATGGGTATCTATAAAGCGCACATACCTCTTAATGGAATAGCGGTTGATCTTTAACGGCTTAATTGATTTTCTTAAATTGCTTATATTTTTGACTACACCATCGTTGGGCCATTGGGTGTCTACCACTGGATACGTACCCCTGTGACACAAAGGCTACGGAATCCTTCATTGTATTTATGTACTTGTCGTACTGCTCTGATGCCTCCATTTTTAATCACCATTCTATTTCCCCTTTCTTTCTAACCCCAGTGTAGGGTAGCAAACCGGACTCTCGTCAGATTGACCTTCCTGCCTTTCCTCTCCTTGCTTTCTCTCTCTTACCCTGAAAAGCATCACACATCGGCTCCGTCCTCCCTGACTTCGCTGTGTCGACGTATCGCGCAGTGCATCCGCCTCATTTAGTTCTTGCTTTTCGGCATAGCTTGTGAACAGTGTAGTGCAAGTATGAGGAGCAAGTAACAGCTATGTAATTAGAGATCACTTCAGCCTGCGCGCAGAGGGGCCCACTGTCCAGGGCTCCTGTGGCCTATGCTGTGCTTCGGGCCTGTCGTATAAGCTGTCCCGAAGCAAGAAATAAACATTGCATGAGATTACACGTTGCATAAGATGAAAATAAACACAATTGTACGCATTGCATTTAGTTTCATAGCATTTCAATAACCGCTGCACTAAAACTTCAAATAGATGCCAGCATGTGCGCTGGATCTGCATTATTTTTTTTATTTTTTTTATTTATTTACAACTGCGGATACTGGCGTACTGTGGCGAGGTGCGCTTTTAAGACACTGACGAAACGTGTATTCCCAAAGGCCGCAAAACTGCAAGCAATGTTCTCGCACCCGAAACGCCAGTCCTGATTGACCGACAACAGAAGTGTAGATGTATTCACGGTGAAGTCAGTGTGAGTGGTTTTCAGTTTCGCCGAATTCTCGCGGCGCTTCAGAAAGCTGATCAACAGACGAGGGTCCATTCTTTTCAACTTGCATAAGAACGAAAGAGCATGGCAACAGACATTAGGAGAAATTGATGAACACGTTATGAGCCCGAAAAGATGGGCCGAGCATAGCCGCCACCGTAGCTGAATTGAGAGAGAGAGAGAGAGAGATACTCTCTTTAATGAAAACCGGAGATGTATGCCTGGCCGTACTACTCCAGGTATGCGATGAAAGTTATATAATACACTCGGTCATCGAACGAACACACAACGCTGTTCATGAAGTCGCATTAAGTCCCGTAGTACTAAAAAAAAAAAAAAAATGTAAGAAACGCTTTTGTTGCTTGAGTGTTTCACCATGAACCAAGGCAGTCCCGCAGTTTTAAGCCATGGTCATGGCGCAAATGCAGTAGAGCCTTCATGGATTATCTGTCTGATGAATATCGACTGCAATCGAATAAAACTTGTTGCGAGGCCTCAGGTACATTGCACAGTGAACACACTAACGAGTCTAATAGCTGAAGATTGCATTTAAAGTCGTGGGTGTGTGTAAGAGACGTCGAGTCCCATGCGGTTGAGCTGAATTAGAGATTTGCTCGCGTGAAGTTGTGGGCTCGTCTCCTGCCTGCGGCACGTTGTCTTTTATTTCACGTAATTTCATTTTACTTTTCATCACTATTTTGCATTTCAATTAAAAGAGACACACATAGCCAATGTTTTCTGTGCCTTCCTTCGCTTCACTATCTGTTGACTTCATTTGCTCGTTACTAAAAATAAATGGAGCCTCTTGGTTCCCCTGATTCTTCTCCTACCCATATTTAAGTAGTCCATTCGGGCACTGAAGACATATTCAAATCGAAATATACGGAGCTCTCGTGGCCCTTTAGAAGTCGGGATAATTGCATACGCCTTAAAATAGGCGTATGCATACGCCTTAAAATAAGAAAGCTTCAAATTGTTTTAAAACCATTCGGCGGTCCTCAATGCGATATACCAGTGACCAAAATGATATCCAGTGAATATCCTTTAGACATGCACTGCAACAATATGGATGTCCGTGGGGTGTGCTTAATGCCGTGGCGCACCGACGGGGGGAGGGGTTCCGGGTGTTGTAAACATCCCCCCCCCCCCCCCCCCCTCCACGCGTCCAGCCCCACCAGTCCAACGTGTAGCTTCAGTGCTCTGTTCACGTTGCCATTACAATTCAGGAGGTGGCTTGAGGTCGAATTTTCCTCATTAACAAAAACACTCTATCACTGCCTCGTATTTATTCATTCACTTTTGAATTACTTTGAGTAAAACGGTGAAGATATAAACATCGTCATCATCCTTGGTGTCATTATATTATTATAACTATTAGGCATCTTATTTGGTGTTGCATTCCTCTGGCTAAAGCAAGGAAATTGAATATTATGCAAAGTGCTTGCTCCTTCCCCCCCCCCCCCCTCCCCCCTGACAGAGATCCTGAGTGCGCTACTGGCTTATTGCGTCCCGAGGACGTCTCTCGTATGATCGTTCTGCTGCATTTCCCGCATACGGTGAATATTTCTGGCACGTGCATGAGGGACATACTGGATACATTTAAAGGAATATGCCAACGGTCTTGGCAATGTTCCAGAACCAGTTTGTATACGGCACTGGCTTAGACATTCCATACGGGCTATTTCACCGATAACGTCATGTGAGAGCTCCTGCATAACAGAAATGTCATCGACATTTGTCAGAAAGCTAGAAAGCTCAACCGCAGTGTACATCGTACGCTCCAGGCCGACGCGATATGCTTTGCATGCAATGTGCCATTCCGCGGCGTCAACCTAGAACAAGTCGCCCAGAAATTACGTCGCTTATAAATATCAGACACCTGCCTGGTGCACGCGCGTACTTACGCACTTAAGTTCAATCTCAACTGGAATGTCCCCTTATTTGAACGTCGAGCAAGCAGTCGCCTATGCCACATTTAATTAGGTAACGCAGTGATAACACATGGGCTGGGTTGGGTTGGAAAACAATTTCCCTGACTAGGAAAAGGAAAATCTGAGCTACTGGGAGAAGCTTTTTTTTTTTTCTGTATATCTCCCCCCCCCCCCCCCCCCCTCCCCAAGTATGTGCCAATATCTGTCACACGTTATCCATGAGATATCGGTAACTTTCGACAGGTGTCATTTCGTATCCAAAGCGGGACCTGAATAATGGTACGTGACGCGGATATTCCGCGGACCAAATGTTATCACAGGAAGGTGGAGGGACAGCACCACTGCACTGCCTGCTTCAAGCGGGCGCGAAGCGCCAACACCAGCGCGTGACAGCGCGCACTAATGCATGGGCGCGCAGCGGGCAGGTATTTAGCGAGGCAGGCCCCGGCGCCACGTCGATGGCCGCCGCCAAGCAGCTCGTTTCCTTCTGCGATCAGCATTCCCGGCCGGCCCGCTCGTCGGGAAGGCATCTTTTTGTAACCCGCCGAGCAGACGGGTTCAGTAAACTGGAAACTGTCCCAACCTCAGCCGGTTTCCTTTTAAGTGGCGCGGAAAGAGCCCGAGCGGGGCGATTGTTTGAAGCGTGCAATTTGCCTCCGTGTCGCTGGCGTGCACGCGCGCCTCGAACACGGGATCAAGCAGCGGCGGCCCGCAGCACGGTAGTCGCGGGGACGCGAAAATTGTCTCCGCCGCGCGTTTCTTTGCCGCCAAGCCACGACGACGACGACGAGCAAGCCACAGCCGTCGAACGTAGCCATTTCCCGCGTCAACAAACGCTTCACTCTTCCGGTTGCCGTCTGTTTTTATTATTCGTGTCGGCTGGTTCGCGCGCAACATTTTCTCTCTTCTTTCTTTTTATTCAGCGGCTTTCGCCCTTTTCTCTCTCTAGCTCCCTCCCCGCAGCCACTACAACCAAAGCAACTAGAACTAAAGGAAAAAAATATACTTAAGCGGAGCAAAAAAATACGTCGCGAGGGGGCAACCGCCAGCATCGGCGAGCTGATGCTCGGCGACGAAAAAGCAGAAAGAATTATCCCATGCGGAGGAGAGACGCGCGCGCGCAGAGTAAAAGGACTGCGCACCAAAGACGGCCCGACGCTGCTTTTTTCATCTTTTTTCTTCTTCCCCGCTGTCCCCTCCTCGCCCTCTCATTGTGGCGTACGAAAGAAGAGTGAAAGTTCGCCGAAGGGGAGGTCACATCCGTGCCGGCCGGTGCCAGGCTAACGCGGCCCCCGGAGTGGCATGGCTGGACCCCCTCGCCGGCCGATCCTCGCCTGCAGCCGGCCTACCTGGCTTGCCTTGCGGCGGCCACGCCGGCGGCGCGTCGCCATGCTTGGATCCAGGAGATCTCTTCCTGGGGAAAGTTTGTACGAGGATTCCTGAAATCGGTTCGAAGGACCGCACGCTAAACCTCAAGCTCGCATGATCAAGCCATACGAATTTCGTGCCATGATATATCAGGCTTATATTAGTCAACGAATAAATAAATAAATATCCTCTGTGTTCTTATATGCCACGACCTGCTGCAACTCCTCAGCGATCAAAAATACAATCCTGCAATATGCCCGGATAAAATCCGCCCCGGGTATTCTTTTTCTTCCGCCATAAGCTGAAGCTTTATTCCCATAAACTTATCAACCGGTTGAAATTAAACTGCCTGCACAATCGTAGCCACGCAACAGTTTCTAAAGGTTACAAACTCGGCATGTAATGGTTCGTGCTCAAATTACTTAGAAATCATTTATATTAACAAACAAGTCCTGCTGCTTTGTTTTCACCTAAATTTTGCCAAAGATGGCACTCTTTCTCTACGTCATTCAATAAAACGCTTATCATCGTTGGTTGACACTTGCCGGCGACTGGTTGGTCCGGACATGTCACTTGCCGACAGGCAACAAAACCAGTTCGCGTCGGAATAGCAGCTCGCTTCTCTGATGGCCAGATGCTCAAATAGTGGTGTTCAGACAAGCAAGAAAGCCAAGTCGACGAGAGCTTTATTGAACGGTGCGGACCAAAAAATTCGACCTTTTCGCTGAATTTGATCATGAATAAAGCACCAGCAAGCGCACAATTCTTGAAGTTGTTTGGAGCAAAACTTCAGGTCACTGTACTATATGACGAAAGACGACGAAACTACTTATCATGCCCTATCCAGTTTTCGGTAAAATTTTATATGCCTCTGAGAAGACAGAAGAGGACAAGGAAGAACTGTGGGAGGCCATGCTCTCTTGCCCAGGGCCGGATGACCAGCGAAAGTTGGTGGAGCAGGTCAGCGTGGCAACGACAACCCACGAATTCCTGGAATGAGGAAGCCGCCCACCTGAGGGCGAAGAGAAATCTCCTTCTCTCTGTCGCTAGTTCAGAATTAAAAGTTTATTTCTCTCTCTATTTGAAGAATGAAAAGAAGACGGGGAAAGGCAACAAAGAGCGGCTTGCGGCATGGAGGATTATAGGATAAGGCTTTTTTTTTTTTTTTTTTTCGGAGAGTGAAACTTCAGGCTTAAGCGACGGTGCATTTGCGACAGGGATTACGAACGCGGGGCTGTGACGTTTCAATAGTACCGAATTGCATCGATTATTCAGGCCGGCGGTCTCGACTGTATCATCGCACGCACGGTGTGAAATGGATTACTTCATGCTGAATAAGATCAATAAAGTTCTACAAAAAGGATACTGCTAACGATGCCATTAGCGGACAATCGAGGCAACTACGTACAGAGGTCAACACTCATGTCTAGAACAACGGAGCGTCGCGCTCGAGACTGCACGAGCGACATCTACAGTTTGAAATAGGCCACATCTGAGCATGCGCGGTGCCAATGACGCGCCTGCCTCGCGTTTTCTCTCCTTGTTTATCGCCGCGGCTGCAACAACTGCTTTGGCCGGAAGAAGCGCTGTCAACGGTGTAGCGCCACCAAAAAAGAAAAACGCGCGGAATCACCCAGCTCGGCGCCTTATGCTCTAGTTCACTATACTTATACTGCAGGCTTATTCTCAGTTCGCGGTATCGTCATACCGCCATTGCGTCGGACATATATCTCGCGCATCGCGCCGTGGATTTTGCATAACGCATTGCTTTTATTGCCGTCTGTTAGGAGTGAATTTTACAAACCTACTTTCATCGTTTATTGGTCGTCAACCTGCCAACGTTAATTGCGAATAGTTGTAGGTTTCGATCGCACATACAGAAAATTGCTGCCTAGATATGCTGAACTTGCGAGATTTATTGAAATCAACACATGCAGGTACCTCAAGAACGCTGTCAAATGTAAGCACAACATACATGAGTAGTAAGCGGAGGCATTTCTTTGTGCGTTTCGTGAGCGAACATTGTCAATGGTAACATTGTCAATAAGAATAAGCTTAAAGCATAGCTTGCACCGGGTGCCGAGAACGATTTGCTGCGTTTTTGTTTGTTTGTTTTTGTTTTTGCGCTACACCGTTGACAGCGCTTTTGACGGCCAAAGCAGTTGTTGCAGCCGCGGCGATAAAAAGGGATAAAAATGCAATGCCGGCGCATCATTGGCGCCGCGCATGCTCAGATGTGGCCTATTTCAAACTGCAGATGTCGCTCGTGCAGTCTCGAGCGCGACGTTCCGTCGTTCTAGACATGAGTGTTGACCTCTGTACGAAGGAAAGGGTCCTTTTTCCCTGGGTAAACTCACTATACATGGGGAGCGCCAACTGCAAGGCCTTGTATTTCTAACACGTGAATGGACCGTCGAACTTCGCCGCTGCTGGATTATCGAATGCAGTTTCCTGGACAGGAAGGAAATGGTTAGTGAAGACGAACCTTGTTGGCCGTGTGCAAATTTCCCCGAAAATGGAAATCCTCCAGTGCGTTGATATTTGGCGCAATTTAACGAGCGCTCTAAATAAATTTAAAGCCCTCCACTGCGGCACTCCTCTTATCTATTTCTGGCATGGTGGTCCCCTCGGGTGACCGCCCGTTCCGTATTTTTCTTTTTTCTTTTGAAGCATGCGAGCCGCATGGCATATCGACTTTCAAGTCGCGCGCCTTTTCAAACTTCCGCTACGTCAAGAGTGGTGGCACACAGCCTTTAGACTGCGTTTCCACGTGGGTCAGGTTTCTTCCGACCGCGATGGCCTCGATGGCGCGGTGCAGGCTGGATCCAAGAATAATTTATTGACAGAAACGTAAGTTCTGTCCTTACTGGGTTGCAAGCATGGGATAATGAATTTATGTGTGGCAAGCTCATAGCGTGCTAAATATGAATTGCTACACTCCCTTATTACAGAGTGTCATGTCGCTGAAGGTGGTGACCACCTGGAGTAACTACTACGCTTGAAGGGTCTCATTTATAATTGTTGTTTGGTGTTTCGTATCAGGAGTTTGTTACTGAAATAGAAACAGATTTCGAAAGTCTTTTAGTGGATGAAGAATCAAATGACAGTGATTCGGGACTTTGAAGTGCATCATACAGCTACAAGAGAGAGAGAAAAAAAAAAAGGTAAAGGAAAGACAGGGAGGTTAACCAGACATCTCCGGTTGGCCACCCTGTACTGGGGGAGGGGTAAAGGGATTCGACAGGAGAGAGAGAAAAAATAAGTATAAAAAAGGGGGGAAAAGGAAAAGGAAATCACACACACACACAAAACAGAACTGTTTCTGTGGGCATAGTCACGCAGTCTGAGAAGGCGTTCTAATGTTGCACAGTGTCAACGTCCCATCCTACGTCACACAGTGTAGAGTCACAATTTGTCACACAGTGTAGAGTCACACAGTGTAGAGTCACACAGTGTAGAGTCACACAGTGTAGAGTCACACAGTGTAGAGTCACACAGTGTAGAGTCATAATTTGTCACAGAGTCCGGTGTCTTTAAATAACGCAACAGTGCATTCAAGGCGGCTCGCGCTGTTTTTCGTGTAGGCCAGTTTCCAAGGAAGTTGATTTGCGTTATTGGGTGTTTATCCAGTATATATATCGTGGCTGAGAGAGCTCTGCTCTCTGCGGGTTAAAACGAGGGCACTCACAAGGAAGGTGTGCGATTGTTTTCGTTGCACCGGAAGAGTGTTGTAATCACAGTCGGTCAGATAGGCCGGTGGCTCGCAAGAAGCGCAGAAGCGCCTGCACGGCCCTTCTTCTGTGACGTTAAGTCCAGTCTGTGGCGGAGAATTTTTTCTTCCGACAGAGGCCGGTCGTCCAATTGGTTTAACGCGTTGGTAAGAGAATGTCTTTGCGCACTGTACTGCGGGCAGGCGCACAAAATATGTACAATTGATTCTTCATTGCCGCAGTGGTCCCAGGCTGCGCTGTCGGCCATTCCTATGCGGAACGCATAGCCGTTGGTAAACGCAACGCCCAACCATAACCTGCGCAAAGAGTTGCGTCTCTTCGGCGAAGCCTTGATGGTACTCGAAGGCTTAGGGTTGGGTCCAGAGAGTATAAGCGAGCATGCATGAAGTGCGATTCATTCCATTGTGATCTTGTGCGTTGGCGAGCAAGCACGCAGAGCTTCTGTGCAGTGTCAGTCCTAGAAGTGGTATGGATCATTTGTGATCTTCTTTATGAGCTGTGCGGGCAGCTTGATCAGCCCGTTCATTGCCGATAATTCCACAGTGACTTGGAAGCCACTGAAAAGTTATTTCTTGCCCTATCTCAGTCAGATTGTGTATTGCCTCGGCAATCTCAAAGACCAGCTGCTCGTGTGGACCGCGGCGTAAAGGTGATAGTAGTGACTGCAGAGCCGCCTTTGAGTCGGAGAAAATTGTCCATTTGTGTGTCTGCTGCCGTCAATGTTGTGACGTGAGACGTCTTGAATTTAACCCTTTGAGGGTCGAATTGTTTTGCCAAATGCGACCCCCCAGGGTCGATTTTTTTTATTGCTGATTTAAATTCTTCGCAAGAATCTATTTCGAAAAAATATGGTCGTAATTTTTTAAAAGTGACAGTAAAGTGAGGAAAAAATCGTTTGTGTTCTAAAATACACAATGTCTATTCGTGAATAAGAAGATAAGCGCGCTGAAAAATGGTGTGTGCACGTCCGGAAACCGAAACAAGTGAGAAGCCTTCGTCTTATCGCCAACAAGGGGCTATAGAGCTTTTGTGGTCTCCAAAAAAGGAACCGCAAAAACGGCAGCATCGTTTGTGTATATAGGCGGCTGCCTGGGAACAGGTGTAATCGTGCCGCGGTGGGCGATAAACGATCGAGTAACAAGCGGTCACCCTTTGAGAGATTTGAAACCAGATAGCCATCAGTTTAGTGCAACAAGCGGGATCCGCCGCAGGAGAAAACCGTTGCCGCCGGTGCCGCGCGCGCGCCCGGATGCGCACGCGAGAGCTGACGCGCCGTTGCCATAAAAAAAAAAAAAAAAGCAACACGGAGAGCCATTGGCGCAAGCAAAAATTCTACGTCTTACCGTCGAGTGGCAGCAC